>NW_022146094.1:661182-766747 GCF_002938485.1 Sitophilus oryzae
CTATTATATTTACACGCGAAACAGAACTATACGCATACTTATTGATTAGTTTTTTATGTTAAGTTCACTAATTTTAATTATTATTAAATGTAGAACTAATCGTTTTTTGCTTTTTGACCAATTTGATATGTGTGAATATATATTTTAATTTAAAAATAAATATTATTAATTAAGCAATAAAAAAATATATTTTTTATTAAATTGTTAACTGATATATTTACAAGACATATACAGGGCGAGTCTTAAAAAAGTGCAAATATTTTCAGGGCTGGTAGATCTGGATGAGAGAAACATATTTTTTCTTTATCGTGTTTCACATAAGTCCAAAATAACCGAGTGGGGTCAACTTTCGTTTAGCTGAAATCAGTTATTAGAAAAAAAATTGTCTTTAAAAAGCTTCTGTGAACCAGGGAAAACACAAATTTTCCTGCGGAAATGAGTAATTTCCAAATTTCGCACTTTGCACTCCTGCGGAAATAAGCTGTTTTCATTTTCTAAGGAAATTTATTAGACTTTAGAATAGCTGAATCAGTTATATAAAAAATAAATATATTTTTGCCTTTTAGAAGCATTCACGAATTGAGGAAAATAAAAATGTTCCTGCGGAAATAAACTGTATCCATTTTCTGAGAAAATTTAATAGACTTTAGAATAGCTGAAATGAGTTATATAAAAAATAAATATATTTTTGCCTTTTAGAAGCGTTTACAAACTCAGGAAAATCAAAAATTTCCTGCGGAAATGCTTGATTTTCATTTTCCATTTGTTCCTTATTATAATATATTATTTATCGGGTCTTGTAAAGTATAAGTACCCACGAAATTAGCAATTTGTAATTAAAACAGTTTAAAAGAAAAAAATCCTTGGATGAAGAAACACTTTTGAACCAAAAAAAAATAATTTAAAAGTGTCTAAAATGCTAACCAATCTAATAATAAATCTACTACAAATATTTTTACAAAATCACAGTTAATTATTAAAATATAAAAACCACAGCTTAACACCCTCCACAAAGAAAAGCTAACCAAAGCAACCCAAATCCTAACCAATCTCTTTGACCACTGGATCTTTTCTCGATTTTCTTTCTTGTAAATTTAATCTACTACCTATGTTGCATATTATCAAGAAATTATGTTTTTTAACTAAAAACTAAAAGAAAATTAAAAAAAAAAATTTCGCGAAAAATACCTCATAGGCGTGTAAAACCAAACAAGTTAAAATACTTGCACTTATTTCTGGGACACCTTGTATAGATATTTGTAGAAAAATAAACTAACAATATTAATTATTATTTTATTCGTTTTCTTTTTAAATTTTAAGATACTTAAAATACAAAAAATATTTATTTTTCCATCCAGCAAAGGAATAATATACAGGATGTTTCGTTAGAAAAAAGAAAGAAAGACTAGTTTATATTTTAGAAAGTTTGACATAGAATTTTGAACAACCTGTATGGTTTAAGATTACGATATTTATAAGAAAGTAAGTACAAACTAACTATAGTAAACACCTAGTAGAATTTTGATTTCAGGACATTTCTTGTATTTTTAATAAATTTTTAAAAAAAGACTGAAAATATATTTTTTTTATTTATTTAATAATATTTTTGAAACTATCAAAACATATTTAATTATATCTTAGGATTATGTAAAGTGATCAGAAAGGAAGCCAAAAGTGCAGTCTTATACAGGGTGTTCCATTATCCCGATCCAGATATACACAAATAATACAGAAGCCCGACGCACTATTGCCGAATCCTGTATACATTGATTTATTTTGATACAACTTATTATAGAGAAAATCCTTAATATAGATTCAGCAATATTTTTTTTTAATTCTTTATAAAAAATGAAATATTATTCTTTGTAATGTTTATATATCTTAATAACGTTCTGAGGGGTAGAACGAATGCCAAAAGATTATAAAAGTAAAATCTAGTCCTGTTTATCTCAGGATTATAAATGAATATAAAGCTTTCAGCATCCAAGAAATACGGGATTATTTCAATCTGACAATGGAAAGAGATTGCAGTTTTTAAAAAACCCAGTCTAAGAAATAAGACGCATTTAAATTCAGTCTTCCGTATTTTAAAAAATAACAAATAACGGAGCTATCAGAGATCACTTTACATGATAAAATAACAAAGTGTAATTATTTTTTATTAAATAAAAATGTTATTATGGTGAAGAAACCCTTACGGCAGAATATGCTTTCTTTCAATTATGGTATCGTTTGGCAGTATAAACATGGAAGACTGAGATTTTTGTTGAAAATACGGTTTAAAATACGAAAAAAACAACGAATTTTATTTTGAGGTACACGAATTTATTTAATTTATGCACCTTTTTGTGTACTTGAATCTTCTTGTATACGTTTATACATCATATCTAAATCCTAATAATAATAAGAATAATATTTATTTATGTGGCAACGTTAACCATAAATTTTCCTGACATTTTTGCTCCTTTTTCCAAATTTATCTTGGGATCAAAATTCTGAATAAATCATTCAGACCTTTTTCTAACCCATATCCTTATTATACTGGCTGTCCCCTCCCCCTTATCTTATAAACTTAATCAATAAGTGTTTGGTAGGTAAATTTATGGTCATATAGTGGACAATTATTAAAAAAAAATGTGTGTGCACTATGTGCCCATATTGGAAGTGAAACTTCTTACTAACAGCTATTAAATTAAAGGATTTAAAGGATATACAGGGTGTCCCAGAAATAAGTGAAATAAGTATTTTAACTGGTAGGAGAGTTCAACCTCAGAAACACGCCTATGAGGTTTTTTTCCGACAAAAAAAAATTGAAAATTCGAAATTTTTTTTAATTTTTTTTTAGATTTTGGTTAAAAAACATAATTTCTTGACAATATTGCAACATACATAGGTATTAGATTAAATTTACAAGAAAGAAAATCTAGAAAAAATCCAGTGGTTTTCAAAATTTTAACAAAAAATCATTTTTTTTTGGAAATTTTCAAAGTAAAATAACTTCGTTATTTCGGACTTATTTGAAAAACGATACAGAGAAAATATGTTTCTTTTATCGAGATCTACCATCCCTTAAAATACTTGCACTCATTTCTGGGACACCCTGTATATGTTTTTATGGATGCTTTTTATTAACTTCACAAAACTCAGAGTTAATATAAAACCTTAATCGTTAGGCAAACTCATAGAATATTCTTTTGCATAATCGAAATTGTCACTCTGACGTATTTTACATAACTAAATTGTCAAAACGCTGTCTTTTTAGACAGATGTCACTTGTCTTGCCATTATTCGAATTCTCAGAATGTTGTTAACAAAAGTTTCATCTTAAAAAAAAAATTGAATCAATCACAATTGTTTATCTCCATCATTTACCGGTTTAATAATATAGAAATCACAGTTCATTTACAAACAATTCATTATTTATAGTGATTTACAGTAATTATATGAATTTGATTATTGGTTTGAAATAAATAATATGATGTATGTATGTGAATAATATGATAATATGAAAAAATAATCTATAATCTCTAAATTCGAATTCTGAGCTGGGAAATGAGCTAATTGTTTTACCTAGATCATTATTCAGAATCTCTACAAGTTTCCCTATATAACCTACTACCACAAATTATTTTTTAATAATAATATATTATTAAAATAATAATTAATAATAAAAATAATAATAGTAGATAAATATTTTAGAATAAAATAATATAAAAGACTTATACTATATCATTTCTGTTGCTCAAAACATTAATTCTACGTTCACTCCATCATTCAAAACAGACTAAATCCGTCCAATTGTTATGCAAACTAATGGAACGTTTCGCCTTTCCAAATTTTCGCACTTCCTCAGGTACAGCAAGCGCTGCTTTCTCACAAGGTCTCTCGATCGTCTCTAACAGCCAATTATTTTCGAAAATTTATTATATTCCTGTAATAGTGCAGGAACGAAGAAGCTCTTAAGTGACTAATAGATAGTCAGAATGGAAAGGCCCCGATTTGCTAGAAGCAAATTGGGGCCCAGTTTCCTACTAGGCTTCTGGGGTAACGAGAGAGTTGTTTTCTGCATGTCTAGCTTCGGAAATTACTCAGATTTTATGGAGGAATATCTGTTTTGGTTCGTCAAAAATATACAAGGTGACCCAGTATTACTAAAAAGGATCCATATATGGTTTTCTGTTTGATAATTCAGATTTTTTTATAAATATTTTGTGTATTGGAAGTAGAGATGGCCAAAAAATCGCAAACTGCAATTCAATCGCATCATCTCAACCTGCGATTGATTCCCATAGGAAACTGCGATTGCGATTTCTTCTATTTGCGAGTTTTGATATAGGCATTTCATAAAGACAGCTCGAGAATTTAGCTCGCCTATGTTCTTGTGTTTTATAGACTACAAGAAGGCTTTCGATTGTGTGAGGTGGAAAAACCTATGGAGGATTCTGAGCGAAATGGGAGTTCCGAATCATCTAGTGGCTCTTATTAACAATTTATATGACAATAATACTGCAATTGTCAAACTAGATAACAAAACGTCGGAACCCTTCAAACCTAGAAAAGGGGTACGCCAGGGCTGTGTACTGTCAGTACTGTCACCCAGATTGTTGAATACCTATGGCAAATACATCATGAGACGTACTTTGGAGGGCGAGGAAGGAGGAATCCTAGTCAACGGTAAAATCCTAAACAACCTCAGGTAGGCGAACGATACCACCCTGTTAGGGAAAAGTGAAGAAGAAATGGCCCGGTTGCTGGTAAGAGTTACCATCGAAAGCAATGATCTTGGTCTAGAAATAAACACTGATAAAACCAAAACTCATGCTGATTGATAGAAGTGGTGCGCAGTTCGATTACACAACCTCCTCCCTAATATAGAAAGAGTAAATCAATTTATATACTTAGGGTCTTTAATATCAAATAATGGGGGCTGTGAAGCAGAGATAAGAAGGCGTATAGCAATGGCACGGACGGCTATGATGAGCCTAAGAAAAATATGGGCAGATAGGAACATAACCAAAAACACCAAAAAGACCCTTGTTCGATCTTTGGTGTTCTCCATATTCCTATACGGGTCTGAGTCATGAACCGTCAAAAGCGGTGATAGACACCGTATAGATGCATTTGAGATATGGTGCTGGAGGAGAATGCTCCGTATCCCATGGACTGCTCGAAGAACGAACCAATCAATTCTCGATGAACTCGGCATCACAGATCGATTATCCACCATCTGCCGTAGACGCATCTTGCAATACTTCGGTCATATCACTCGCAGAGGTAAAGACAACCTTGAAAAACTCATTGTACAAGGTAAAGTAGAAGGCCGAAGACCTAGAGGACGATCACCATCAAGATGGCTTGACCAAATAGCAAATATTAGAGGTCATTCATTTCAATCAAATCTCCGAGAGGCGGAAGATCGTCAACGATGAAAGACCAAAATCACCAGCTGCACATAACCATAATGTCACGATTCTTCAGGTACATGAAGAGACGACGACGAAGAAGAAGAAGAAGATATAGGCAACCAGTATTACAATAGCTGCGATTTGTGACTTTGTTGCGATCATATCTCAATTTTTTCAAATGGAGCGAGGGTGGCTCATTGGCATATTTAGAAAAAGTATTATGTACGAATAATTTGGTACTATCCACTTGGTATTTCGAGTCAAATTGTTGTTATGAACCGCATGTTACAATCTCCAATTAAACCATAAGCTAAAATAGCAAAAGTTGATATATGACATGTCATTCTATTCAGAGTGTCTTTTTCTATCGAATAAAAAATACCGAGGGTGTCATTAAAAAAATCAGTTGCAGTTATTTATGGTAAAACTGGATTGAATACAAATCAATTGAATACGTCAGTCTATACTGATTTATGTCCATATACTAACGTACCAAATCTGTTTCTTTATCTGAAAAAATAAAAAAATATAGAGGTGAGCCACCTTAAAACATAGTTCTTTAAGATCTTTTAAGAATCGGGATAAATAATCAGATAACTGAAAACCGTAGAAAGAGTAGGTTGCGCAGCATATTATAAAGTTTTAATACCTATAATGTTAAAGATGTTAAACAGAACTTAAAAACAAAAAAAACTGATTTTAGAGTATTATAAGTGAATATTTTTCCATGAAAAATGAAAAGTTTACTTTCCATGCTTCCGATCAAGTCGAGCTCGACGGATTTGTTTCTTTTTCATCCCTTTGCCTGATCTCTGGGGCATTGTTCGGTCTCACACTCGTCTTGTAAGCGTGATTTGCACGGTTGCCACCTCTTCCAGCGACAATGCCACAATCACTTACACTTCCATCGTCGAGTTTCAGCGAAGTCAGCCTGAACTAACGCTATCTCTTTCTCACTTTGGGAAACAGAAAATGTTTCTCTCTTATCCGGATAATGAAGACTTTTGAATTCGGAAACACGTAAAGATGGGGTTGCGAATAAGGAAACAAATTTATACAGGGTATAGATTAGAAAAACAAATGCATAGACACAATTACATAATGTTACGTTTTTTATTTAAACACAGTTTATTTAACACTAATTAACAAAAACAATAACGATAAAAGACTTAAAAAAACTATTTACAAACGATTTACAACTATTTATCTAGAAAGAATTTATTTTGAATATTATTAATTATTATAGTCTTATTTATATCTGTCCTCTTTAGGCCCCAGCCGCCGGCATTTATACCCACAGCTAAAGATTTCTCGAATAGTCCATAGATCGTTAGGTGCATAGAGAAGGTTTCGATTGTTCTCGTATGTACTACTCCATTCCAGTGAAACTCGATTCAAGGTCATCTGAGGGCGGGATATATAGTTAGGTTAGGTCGAGTCCACACGGGTCCGCAACAATAATATGACGACTGGTTTTACGCAGTTATTTGAGTTAGTTAAGCCTGACCAACAAGAGGATAGCTTAGAAGTCTAAGCACAGAAGTACAAAAATATATTAAACTGGCATTAAGTGTCAAATTCAACGAGTGTACCAACTATTGCTCGATATATAATTAGTCATAAGATATTACTTTTCATATTATTAGCGACATTTGAAATTGTTTAAAAAATTATTGGTGAAAGATTGAAAAAATAGCATGTTCTATTCGGAGTAAAAATATACTTTTTGTACCTTGCCTGTAGGTATTATTGGTTAAGAGACTGTTTTTTCATATATTTTTTTCATCTAATATTGTAAACAAAGGAAAATTCCGCATATTTCTTGTCATTAAACAACTCTATTGATGTGGTTTATTCGATTTGCAAGCTTCAATTAATTTTAGGAAATTAACTTTTTGTGTTTTGGTAGAATGATGTCTAAAATCCTAATAATTATTTCTTTTTCCAAAAAAATGTATGACGAAGTTTGTATTTTCGAAAAAAAATCACTTATTTTTTAATTATATTATTTATTATACAGGGTGTTTCAAAACAAATGCGAAAAACTTTAGGGGGTGATTCCTTGTTCAAAATAAAGGGTAGTTTGCTTTATAAATGTTGGGTCAAAAGTCAACCATTAGGGAGATATCGCGGTACAAAGATGGCGGAAAAATAATGTTTTTATTTTTTATCTTGAAAACAAAAATAGATAGACTAATGAAATTTTATGGAAGCATTACTGTTATGAAAGCACACTTTCCGGTAATTTTTTCACTTTTTTAAAATGAGTGGAAGGGGTTGAAATAAACTACCCCTATCATTCTTGTTTGATTTTTTTAAAACTCACCGATTTGAAATTAAAAAATAAAATGTAAAGCATTACATGTCAGGACAAAAAACATTTTTAGATTAAGAATCTAGTGATAATAACGATAATAATAATCATCTAGATAATAACGTATTGCAGTAGAGTAATGTCAAATAAAATAATATTAGGAACATCCTAAAAAGTACCAGCGGCCGATAAGATTTTTTCCTAAAAAAATTACAGCAGCCCACTAGATTCTTTATCAGAAAATGTTTTTTGTCCTGGCATGTAATGCTTTACATTTTATTTTTTAATTTTAAATCGGTGAGTTTTATCAAAAAAATACAAGAGATAAAAAAGTTTCTAAACAAACTAAACTATCCAAATTAATTTTTTTGCATGTGTTTGATAAGATTTTTCTTTAAATTTCGTTAAGAAGAATTATAGGGGTAGTTTATTTCAACCCGTTCCACTCATTTTAAAAAAGTGAAAAAATTACCAGAAAGTGTGTTTTCATAACAGTAATGCTTTCATAAAATTTTATTAGTCTATCTCTTTTCGTTTTCAAGATAAAAAATAAAAACATTATTTTTCCGCCATCTTTGTACCGCGATATCTCCCTAATGGTTGACTTTTGACCCAACAGTTATGAAGCAAACTACCCTTTATTTTGAACAAGGAATCACCCCCTGAAATTTTTCGCATTTGTTTTGAAACACCCTGTATATTAAGCCCTGCTGTAAAAAATGTCAAGTTGCTATATTTATTTATTTATTTCCTGACATTGTCATCCGTTCTGACACTTTAGTTTTGTATTACGTGTTTTTTGTTTACATAAGTTGTGTTGTAATAATTTAAGCTTAAACAATTTTACTAGTAGACCTTGCAGTTGAAAATTGTTCTTTTTAGAACCTCTTTTAGTGCAAACTGTACAAGATTGCCGTAAAAAACTCATCGCAACTTATTAGAATATTTTGAACGGTGTGCTTTTCATTTTTTTTATGTTTTTTTATAGACAAAAACATAAAAAAAATAGTTCTAACAAACTTAACGAATAATTCAATCAAACATTTACGAAATTTCACAAAATTCTGAATATTTATCTACATTCATATATCATGACCCTCACAATTACTAAACTTACACCATTCACAACCTTCCTAGATCTTAGACATACAAAGATATTTCAGCATTTGAAAGTTACATTTGTTACAGCTACAAATCCAAACAGGGTGTCTGTTTTCCTGGGTTAAATCGACGTGAAGGGTGAGTTTGGATATTAATCCTGGAAGATAGTTTATCCGGATGTAACTATACCAACGGAAATGGTCTAGTTATTATTTATAATAACCTCTTAGTTTGAGGAATCTCGATAAGTTTGAAACTTGCCTTGTTTTCCATGTAGGTATAATAAATATGGTTTTGGGTTCGAATCTTATAGGAATGAATATATTAAAGATATTGTATTTTCTTTGAATATTTGTGTTGTTTGTTAAGTTTTTTAGTTTGGTTTCATTCATAGAATTCGGTATTTACTGCAGTATGATGAGACTACCATGATTTTTCTTATTTTATTTTGTTCAGAATTACAAATATTTGTGTGTTGTTCTATTAATACTATTAAATATACTTTTAATAAAATATATATCTATATTTATATTGCCTACATATCGTAATCTGATCTTTGAGAACTTTATTTATATTTTGGCATACGCCTCTTTTATTATTTGATTTTATTCTTAATCATGTCTAAACTTACACATACAACTGTTAAACCGCTAAAACATAAATAAATTCTCAAAACTTGCGATTTGGCCGCTCTGAAATTCAGTTAGAAATGAAAAGAGAATTTATTTAGGTCTTGAGAAGAGGTTATTACCATATATTTGCAATATTTAACTGAAATCTGCAGCAAAAGTTGAGGAATGGCCCAATCTGACTTTGCTTCATGCGAGTTCAAATTGAAAACTATAACATTCCTCCAAAGTAGAAATGTAGAAGTGTGATATTTTATTAAATTATGATATTTCTTCATTTTTTCTCAATGATATATTATTATCAAAGTTATAGGGCCCTTGTTCCTTGTCCCACAAAAATCAAGTGTTGGAAAGGTAATTTTGAGTCCTTTTCAATTAATTAAAAATATTCCGGGTGTTCCAAATAAAAAATCAATTTTTCTGTTGATAACTCTTAAATTCTTAATTTAAAAAAAAGTATACTTAAACCATTAAATTCTACGCCAAAAAGGTTTATTTGGAAATCTATACTAATATAATCCTTAAGTAACTGACTCACTGATTAATCACGATCCTGCTCAAACCACTCAACGTAAGAAGCTCAATTTTGGCATACAGGTTGATTCTAGGGTGTAGAGGTCCGATAAGAAGGGATTTTTCGAAATTCCAGTTCCAAGGGGGTGAAACCACCCCTCAAATATTACAATATTTTTTAATTTAAAAAACGGTCAAGTTTCCGAAAAAACACTTAAACACGTACATTTTATTTTGTTTTTTTACATATTTTAAGATTTTTTAAAAATGTATACAGGCTGTTTCGAAAAGTCTGGCCATTGATTAATCACGATCCTGCTTAAAGCGCTTGACGTAAAAAGCTGATTTTTGGAAAACGGATTGACTTTAGGGTGTAGAGGTTCGATAAGAAGGGATTTTTCGAAACTCGAATTCTAAGGGGGTGAAACCACCCCTCAAATATTAGAATATTTTTTTATTTAAAAACCGCTGAGTTTTTCGGAAAAACTATTAAACACGTATATTTTATTTTGTTGTTTTACATATTTTAAAATTTTTAAAAAAATTATACAGGGTGTTTCATAAAATATGACCATTGAGTAATCACGATTCTGCTTAAACTGCTTGACGTTTAAAGCTGATTTTTTGGCAAACGGATTGACTGTGGGGTGTAGAGGTTCGTTAAGGTGGGTTTCTGGAATCTCAAATTCTAAGAGGGTGAAAACGCCCATTTAAAAACGGTTAGTCTCTCCGGAAAGCGCTTGAACACGCATTATTTATTTTTTGTTTTTTACATATTTTGAAATTTTTTAAAAAATCTCACAGGGTGTTCAAAAAGTTGGGTAATTGATTAACCACGATTCTGCTTAACACGCGAACGAATTCGCGGGTACACGGGATTTGTTAAAAATTCATATTTTTGAACAACATCCCGTAACTGTGAAACGGTATCAGATATCCATGTGTGGTTTTCACCGTGATGTTTCTGATAAAAATTGAGCTCCAGACACCGATATTAGTTTTGTACACCCTGTACTACTTAATCTAAAATTTCTAAAAAAAATTAACGTTAAATCGCCAAAAAGGTTGTTAATAAAACAATTAATTTCATCTAAGAGATTAAACATGATAATCGAGTCTCGATAAAAACATTTCGCCCAATCGATGAAAGAGTCTGTCAATCTGTCAAGCTGATTGACAGCTCAGAAACTTCGTGAACCGATGACCCGCTTTAAGGAAAGTTGTTCAAACAGAGCAAGAAATAAACATTCTTTAACCAGCTAATATATCTGTCAGTCGGTTAGTAAGATGGGTCTTCTGATTACTTCCTTAAGAAAAGATTATTACTGAAAAGTTTCCTTTTTCTTTGGAGAAATATACAAAGAAATAAAAAGGCAAATAATAGTTTTGTGACGTTTGAAAAAAAAATGAATTTGAAAAATTTTCAATCAGACAATCAGTATGCTGGATTGTGTATGTTAAAGTAAACAATTTTCTAATGGTATGGGTAATTTATTACATTTAAGATTAATACGCGCACTTTATTAATCTTAGGGTTGAAATTGTAATGGGGCAGGCTTTACCCTAATTTCCTTTTTGGGTAAGTAAAATTGTGGGGTAGTATTTAAAGAGCATTAATTTTGCAAACCGCCGACTTCAGCTCAGCATCTCAACAATTAATAAATTAAAAGAGTATTGAATACATAACATTACGCTGCTATTTTACTATACAGGGTGAGTTTCCTACGATGGGTATCTCGGAAACTACTGGAGGTAGAAAGTCGGTTAAATGGGAAAAGAATTACAGTTTTGTGTGGTCATAAATATGCGCCTTTCGGATTTTTCGGAGAAGTTTACTAGGCTTACTAGATATTTCGAAAAAAAAATTGTGGTTATTTTAAAAATTGTCCCGAATTCCATTATATTCTATTTTAGACAAAAAGTTTTCAGATAAAAGTTGCAGATAATCGCATCCCTAATAAGTTTGTGTTCTCCGATTTTTTCTAAAGCCTCCATTTTTGACATATGACACAAATATATGTTTTTTTAAATGGAAACCATAGTTGGCCATAACTTCATAAAAATCGCAATTTTTTAAGCTTTTCAGCGATATAGAATATAATATGTTTTTTTTTTCACAAAATTACTGAGTTATAGCCAATTCTTATCTTTCTTAACTAACTGCATTCAGTTGGCATGGTGTTCTGGGTAATAGTGGAACAAATAATCCTGATGCACTGTAAGTGTTACCAGTGGTAGTGTTATCGACAAATGCCTTCAACTTGTCTTATTAATTTTTTAATTCTATTTCTAACTAATCACTAGTTAAAAAATGTCTATACCTATGTGGCGGATTCATCTATCCAAAAAAATCCTTTATGGGTATTTCGCCACTGCACTGCAAGAAAAATCTACAAAATAAAATAGTTATTTTTTGTAAACACTTCTGCGTTAAACCTAAACGGACGCTGCTTGTCAGAAGTTGTGTTTACAGTAATAAAAATTTGCCTAACAAAGAAAAAAATGCTTAACGTTTCGGAAAGTTTTCTCTTTCCGTCGTCGGAAGCAAAAAATTTAAAGAATTAAGAAAAAAACTATTTAAAATATTTAAATTGAACTATTCGAGAACACTTCACTTTTTTAAACAGATACGTCTACAAGAAATCGTTGACGTTCTGTTAAAATGACATTATATTAAGTTAAACTTCAAAATTAACACAATTACTACCTGATAATTACTTAATAAGGTAAAACCAGAAAGCCCAAAGTTTCTGTATGATTATTTTTAAATTTTACGTATGTTATGTTTATTTATGTAATGTTCTTTAAAATCAAAGAAGCGATTGCCATTTGCCATACATTACTAACATCTACAGATTCATGAGCAATAGATTTATTTTTATTAGATTGAATTAAAAAAGCCTCTTTTATTTTTCTTTTAGAGGCTATCGCTTCTTTCATTATAATTTTGGCGTTATTAAAATTTATTCTGTGCCCTGTGTCCAATGAATGCTGACAAATCTTAGATTTGTGAAAATCTCCCTTTCTTAAATAATCTTTATGTTCTTTAATTCTAACATTTAAGGGTCTAGATGTTTCACCAATGTAAAATTTATCGCATTCACAGGGTATTTGGTATATAACATTTTTTGTTTGTTGTTCTGTATTCATTGGTTTAGTATGTGATAAAATTGATCTAAGTGTATTTTGTGTTTTGAAAGATGTTTGTATGTTATATTGTTTTCCTATCCTTCTTATTTTTTCTGAAACGCCTCGTATGTATGGAATTGTAAGTTGTATATATTGTGTATTGTTATCTTTGTGTCTATGATTTGGGGTTTGTATTTCGTTTAATGTTTTGTCAATAAAATATGGTGGATAGTCGTTTTTATTAACGTATTTTTTTGTGGTATATCTTTGTTTAGTGAAATGTCATCTGTACATATTATTTTTGCCCTATCATGTAAACTTTTATAACACCTTTTTACACTTATACTGTGATTAGATGTGAAATTTAAGTATCTATCTGTGTTTGTGGGTTTTCTGTAAACATCTAAAATTAGTTTATTTTGAAATTTTGACACTAAAACATCAAGAAATGGCAAACGATTACCTCTCTCTACTTCTAAAGTAAATTTTATGGTAGGTTCGCGAGAATTTATATATTCCAAAAAAATGTCTATTCCAGAAACGTTATGTTGCCATATTGCAAAAATATCATCAACATAACGCAGCCATATTACAGGCTTTTTTGAAAAACTATTTATTGTATTATTTTCAAAATCTTCCATAAAAATATTACTTAACAAAGGAGAGAGAGGTGATCCCATTGCCATACCGAAATCTTGTTGAAAAAACAAGTATACACTAGTTTTTATTAATTCTCTTCAAATTTGTACTATAAGCTTCTAAAGCTTTAAGAATTATTATTTTGTATGTAACCCTGAAACCAGTATGAAAAAGAAAACAAAGGGCTGCACAACTAGTAAACAACATGGCCCTGACGGATGGCGCCTGTACGAATATATTATTAATAGGTTAATTTAATGATGTCGTAAGTTCTCATGGATTTATTTCATTGCCAACTACTCTAGAAGTGTTTTCGAACGCGCCAAATGGATCAAATAGAAGCAATAAAATGTGCTTATTATTTTATTTACGACCTCTGGCCGTCATAGAGAGTTTTCAGGTTCATGCATCCGAGCGAAAATATGCACGATATGAGAAATAATCCCGAACGCACGGTATACAGGGTGTTTAAATAAAGAAAATGCTTGTAGGGCAGTAAAAACAGATAAAAACTTATATTGCAGGCCAGTAGTTGTCGGTGTTATTATCATCATTGGATGGAATTAGTGTGTTTTGCTTGTAAACCGACGATATGTTCGGACCACCCTGTATATTTTCAAAACGTTCTTTCATAAAAAAAAATCTTTTAAAGGACCTTATAAAAATAAATACACGTTTTTATGAAAGGAATTGAAATATAATTTTATTCCTCCAATCTTAAAATTTTATTATAAATAATATCGCAAAATAACAAATATATTTACCATTAATTGCTTTGAACTGGCTCGAATAATTTTCGAAAAAAATTACCGAAAATTAACAGTTCATAAAATTTGAAAAGCGGCCACTAAGAGCCTTATTTTTCCTTTCATTTTGATGGAAAACGTAAACCGAACGTTCGAATTATTTCATGTGTTTAAGGCTCTTGTGTAAACAGCTTGAATTTTGTATATTTTAAAATTGCCACAAGATTAATGATTATAAAATCTCGGTATTTTGTTTTTCTTCGCCAAAAAAAAAGGTGTCGAAAAGGTATTAAAGTATTAATTACAGGAAATGTGTACAAGATAAATTATATTTTTTTCTTTAGAGTTAAAGTTTATTTTTTTCTTAAAATATATTCAAGATTGAATATTCTATAAGTTCTAGTGAAGTATTTGTGCCTATTCAGTTGTTGTTGTCAGTTGGCCGATAAAGTTGAGAAAAACGGGTATGTTTCAAATTTTGTAAGACAGAAATTTCAGAATAATGAACAAGAACTATCAGGCACAATGGAAAAAAGATAGATCGCCTTTGTAAAATTGTTGAAAGAAGATGGCAGGCGGTTTCGCGGCTTAAAGATTTATTTTTAAAACAAAACGAAGACTGGTTAAAGGAGGATTTTATCCTTGAGTTAAATAAACCCCTTCCATCCACATCATCTGCCGGCCGCCCACGATTACCTTTTTCGGAGCAATCTTCCAGAACCCAGAGAAGAACGGCCTCAAAAGTTTCCGAGGAACATAAATAAATAAATAAATAAATAAATAAATGCCTTTATTGTCAAAAAATTTTTCAATTTGTAGACAAAGGTAAACTAACAAACAAAGTAAAAAAAAAACAAGGTACACAAACAAACAAAAGATAATACAAAACATTATACAAATAATATTGTCAGTCTTATTGTTAAAATAAACATTTATAAATGTTTACAATGTCAAAGAACAAAAAAAATTAAAATAATATTCAAAAATATTTAGCCAGTTTATAGCAAAATATCAATGACCTCTAAATAAATTAATTTCGATGTCATTAGTAAATATAGCAATAGCAAACATTAGGCCAGTGTTTTCAAGATCAAATTCGATTTTCAATTCAAATATAATTCATTTACGGCGTAGAAAGCCTTGTCTAGTAAATAAGAGTTCAATGCTTTGCGAAATGAAAAAAATGATGTTATGGATTTGATTTCAAATGGCAGGTGATTGTGCATTTTTTCGAGTTGTATAATATTGAACTTTTAACTAACTCTGAGCGTGGGGTAGGTAGATAAAGATCTTGCTCCGCGTTCCTGAGTGGATAAGTGTGAGATGGCCTTTCTTGAGAAGCTGATACATGTTTACGTATTAGGCAAACGGATTCAAATATAAATAAGGAAGGAAGAGTCAATATTTTTAATTCTCTAAAAAAGCCCCGGCAATGAGTTCTGCTGTTTAGTCCCAGTGAATATCGAACAGCTCTCTTCTGGAGCTTGAAAATGCGGTCAAATTGAGCCGCACAACACGTACCCCAAAATGGAAGGGCATACCTGAGGTGCGACTCAAAAAGTGCATAATAAACAGTTCTAGCCACGGACAAGTTAAGCTCCTTAGAAACAGACCTTAATGCAAAACAGGCAGAGCTCAATTTTTTCGACAAAGCTTCGATATGTATGTCCCATTTCAGAGAATTGTCCACAACAAGCCCTAAGAATTTTACAGATCTTACGACGTCAATGGTGGTGTTATCAAGTACAAAAGGCTGCAACGAGTTTTTATACGACAAAGCCTTAGTTTTAGAAATGTTGAGACTCAGGAGGTTCGAATCGCACCAAGATTTAATGGTGATTAAGTCATTTGATATAATCCTATGAAGTGCCGCGATATCCTTGTTGCTCCAAGTGAAGCTAGTGTCGTCCGCAAAAGACATATTTTGCCACTGATGTTTATGTTAGCAATGTCGTTAATAAAAAGAAGAAACAAAATAGGGCCTAGTACTGAGCCTTGTGGTACTCCACATTCTATTGGCTTGCTAGAAGACAACGTGGTATCCACCCTCACAAGTTGACTTCTGTTGCTCAGATACGACTTAAACCATTCGAGAGATGATCCCCTGAACCCATAGTGCTGCAGTTTATTAATTAGGATCTTATGATTTACACAATCGAACGCCTTAGAAAAATCACAGAAAATTGTTGCTGTAGAATGATGGTTGTTTAGGCTGGAGTAAACTTTATTAAGGAGGGAAAACATAGCGTCATTTGTGGACTTGTTGCTTAGAAATCCAAATTGATATTCAGTAAGTATTTTGTACTTAAACAGAAAAGATACCAGCCTGCTTTTAACCAACCTTTCTATGATCTTAGATAGCGTTGGAAGGAGTGCAATTGGGCGATAGTTAGAAGCTTCATCTTTGTCTCCTCCTTTGTGCAGTGGAATGACTATTGCCGTCTTATATAGGCAGGATTGAGCTTTACTTGCGCAGGCTGTTTTGTAAATTTAGTTATCCTGCCGATGTACTTACTTGTGTACCTGACTTTATCGAAAAAAAGTTAAATGAAGAACAATTTGAAGAGAATCATGGAAAAAAGAGGAATACGAGGAGAAAGAGCAAGAAGAAGAAGAAATGCAAAAAGAAGAAGAGCAAGAATATATTTCTAAAGAAGATTGTTTTTGAACAGCAGTAATTCGATGATTGTAGCGTTTTTTAAACAACTACCACTGCGAACGGCAGCTTTTCATCGGAGAGCAGTCGTTGATAAGGTATTTCACTGGAAAGAAAACTAATTAAGAACAATAAACAAAAAAATAGATATTGGGCGCCAGACATATACAGAGAAAGAAAACACAGTTGTATAATACTTAAAACTAATGACTATATTTATTCATGATGAATTCTTATCGTAAATAGCATTGTACAATTTTAATAATTATTATAGTGGTTATTTGTTGAGTAAAACTATGTATGTAAATAATATTAAATATGTTCTATGAAAAGACTATGAAAAAATACAATGCGTGTAACGTTATAGAAAATATAAGAAAAGTAGCATTACTTTATTTAAATTGTTAAATTTTATGCGGTGTTAAATCTGATGTGTTGCAACCTGTAGATTCTAGAATCTATGTCTCGTTATTCATCTGTTAATATAGCGCAATAATAATATCTATAGAAAGTAATACTATTACAAGGCGTAATATAATGAAATCTAAAATCTAAATCACATTGTAACTACTGCATCGACATAAATGTTCTTAATAATCTAACCACTAAATATAGTCTGTACGATATTATTTAAAATGTACGTTACTGTTTAAGACTGAAAATATAGAAAATCTAAAACATAAAAACTAGAACGTAATTCTACACTTAGCTGTTCTTTATGTAATCTTGCTTCAAACAGTAGCAGCGTGAGGTGGTCTCGCATCTCTGTACTCAGCCATCCAACACAACCAAAGGGGCCAGAATGAGACACCATAAATTGGTACAGCCGTAACTAACTAGCTTACAGCTGGGAACGAAGCAGCATGGGACTCAAGCTACATCCACGCTGTGGCACTTATATGTAAGAAAAAATCATTCTTACTGGGGACACTCGTCCACAGGACATCCGTACATAAGATAATGTCCGTACATAAGACACTACCCGTACCTTGGACACAGTCCGTACCTTGGACACAGTCCGTATCTTCGAAATAGTCCGTACCTTGGACCCTAAAAATATGAAACTCTTGTTTAAAACCAAACAAGGTCTAATAAACAAAATAAACCTACCTCGAAATGCTTCCGAGGGCTCAATAAATAATAAACAACATGTCCTTTCTTCCATGTGACATTCTGGAGGACAAAAGAAAAGGGACGCCAACGTGCCAGCAAAACACAAATACAAGTTGGGACATCCGTAACTCTACCCTAAGAATATTCAATAATAATATCGAATCTAGGTAATAACTCATCTTTACCTGTAGCCTCGAAATCGCAGCTGATTCAAATTATACAGCAAGACTTAAATAATCACCATTTCCAAAAGCTGGGATATAACAGAGCGTCAAAACAAAGTGAGGTTAAGCACGGAGACAGTTGACAGAAGCGATGTTGACAGCGCCTCCTCAGAGCAATAACAGGGTTGTGTCGAACGATAACAGGGTTGGCGACTAGGGAACGTAAAAATTACGCGTCAAATAAACTATCCGGCCTGAACGAGAGGGAATCCGGTGATGATAGGCCAGACATCATATATTATATATAAAAAAGACATGTAACGAACTAAAAACGTTACATGATTGATCAACTTTCTTTTTTGGAACTAGATACAGAAGATGATTCATAGGTAAAAGTTAATCACACGTTGAATGAGAAGATTAAAAATAACTTCATTTTATTAGTATTTTATTATTTTATTAAAAACACAAATTTACAGTCAATATTTTCCATTAAATGTAAGTTGTTTAAGTTTGGCCAAAACACTAGCTTCTAGAAACCATAGTGCGGCGTGAATTTTGCAGCGAAAATTTCTGATTTCTGCCGTATACAACGCTGCGGTCGGAATTTTTTTAAATCAACTCAAAATGCATCAAGCCTATAGAATATATTAGAAGCATAATATCTTTTTTAAACCCTCTGATAAATTGAAATGGCACTAAGAAAATTATACCGTCGCAAAAAATTTAATATACAAAATGAAAAATAGAGATACGTTTTTATTTTTGCTGCAATAACATTTAGGTTTTAGATGGAGGGTTTTTCTTGCCATTTGCATTTTCCCGTTTGTTTTCCCTTTTGTATGAAAAAGGCCAAAAATAAGGTACGTAGGAATGATAATCGAAAAAAGCGCGTCATTTGCAAGATTAAGATATTTCCTACCTACCGTCGTCGGTGTGTATTACTCAACACTTCCCTGTGTTCCCTGCTTTATCCTTTTGTCGTCTTCAGAATGGAGATTTTTTTGTACAGGCTGTATAAAAGCAGTATTTTTTCCAGTTTTGAGTATATTTCTTTATACAGGGTGTCGCAATATTCCGTGGACATAAGACTACTATAACAGGGTGGGCCGAACTGTATTCCGGAAATTTCGCCAGCATATTCTGCAGATATAAATAAGTAAAAAATTTCTCTATTATAATAAGTTTCGGCAGTAGGTTTTTCGACTTATAATTTAGCAAAATGGTTATCAAGGGAGTTCGAAAATTTACCTAATCATAAACCATCTTTCTCAGTTAAAAATAATATTGAATTCATTAACAAAATTAAAAATAATGGTGAAATTTTGGTCTCCTTTGATGTATCGTCGTTGTTTCCAAGTGTTCCAATTCCACATACTTTGGGCTACTTGAAGGAATTACTGAACGCAAATTATCTCGACAACAAAACTGTGATTTGTTGTCGAGACTGTGACAAGTTTACATCGTTATGTATGAAACAAAATTGTTTTCAATTTAATAACAACTTCTTTGAACAGCGGGAAGGTACAGCAATGGTTAATCCATTATCCCCATTTTTGGCTAATTTATTCATGAACAGGTTTGAAGTGGAGGCTAAGAATCAGTTTGAGTATTTTCCAAGAGTATGGTTTAGGTATGTGGATGATATTTTCGCTGGTTTTGACACACATTCAGACACCATAGATAATTTTATTTCTAATCGTTTTCCTTCTATTAAATTTACACATGAAATTGAGAACAACGATATATTACCATTTCTAGATGTATTAGTTATTAGAAATACTAATAATTGCCTGGAATTTGATATTTATAGAAAAAATACCACTACACGCAGATATATTCCTAATGAATCATATCATAGTGTTGAACATAAAATGGCTAGTTTAAATTTCTTAGTTTTCCACTTTCCAACGAAAGATATGAAATAGAAAGAGATTACATTAGGAATGTAGCTGAGTGTAATGGATATTCTCCTTTACTAGTTGATAAAATAATTAGAAAACGTAGGTATAAGTTTTTGATTTCTGAAAATTCGACTTTTCAAGTGGAGAAAGATACGTCAAAATATTTTTCAATACCGTTTGATAGAGAGTTATCCCGTGTTCTAAAAGGAATTTTTAAGAATGTCAATTATAAACTTGTGTATAGTGCTAATAATAAATTACAGCAATTATTAGGTAATCCAAAGGATAAAACACCTCCACTGGAAATGTCGGGTATTTATGAAATTTCATGTAAAGATTGTAATCAGAAATATGTTGGGCAAACTAGAAGATCAATATTAACTAGATTTAAAGAACATTTAGCTCAGATAAGATATGGTCGACCGGATAAATCTTGTAAATGTAAATGTAATCGTTTAGCTGCAATACTCAGTGTCGTATGGGGTGAACAACCCTGTATAATTTGCAACGTTTGAAAAAAAATAGTATGTCCTATTCGGAGTAAAAATGACTTTTTGTACCTAGCCTGATGTATTCTCAAATGTACAGCCTCGCCACAAAGTGTCATTTTTACTTATAATAAAACAATATACTATTTTCGTCCAAAATATCCTCTACTTGTTCGATTAAAAATTCAGCAGGTTGTCCTTGACAATATCCAAGTATTAATAAACCACTCATGTCCCGTCCGATACCTTTGGAAAAGCCGTATCTCCAAGATGCTCCCCTTTACGGCATGCTAATATGGTGAGGATAAGTGATTCTTCAGTCGTTTCTCGGGCGTTTAACGATGTCCTTTGAACGAATCCTTCATTTTACAGCCCCCTCTATCTGTCCCATTATCCTCCATTAGCATTCGAACGGTGTCCCGTCCCATAAAAAGTCCCGTTGACATTTTCGCCGCGCGAAGACACGCACAAAGCAAGGTCAGTCGATGGGGCCTAAACCTCTTGTAAAAACGCGCTTAGTGGCATTTTTAGGGTCGTATTGATATGACAATAATTGAGGTGTTGAGCGTAAAAGGCAATTGAGGGAGATGTTACATAGAAAGAACGTTTCTTTTTTTAGAAATTTATCATAAAAGAATGATGAAATGTATTTTTTTATAGGAGAGGCAGGTGACTTTTACCAATAACTCCTAAAAGATAAAGACAAAGTGCTTATGATTCAATTCGATGTGACGTCATCACTAGTGGGACTTTATATTCTTATCATTTGCCGTCGATGCAACGACAACATTATACATTTAGCTAATATTATTGTTAAAAAGGATACAAATACTTCACTTTTGATAAACATTTTACGAAGAAAAATTAGTATTATTACAAAAATATTTTAATTTTCTTAATAAAAGGGCCACCTGACAACGTTGTGCTATAAATCCCGGCACGTGTCCTCTGTCATTTCGTCAGTTTCGCTAAGAAGCATGGTTGGGAAACTTAAATGGAAATGACAGTTCATTAAAAATAGTTTTTCCTCCAAGATGCAGAGGCGCAAAATATTAAAACTGTCAATATTAACAATGCAAATGTCAATATCTGACAATAATAAAATTTGATTTTTAACTGTCACTCAGAGACGCTTTTGTTGTGATTTTACGGTTTGATTTCGTTTTGATTTGTCGAATTATTGTAAAATTAAATTCCTTCAGAGATTTTGCCAGTATTCTGTTTTAGACAATGTTTTTTAAAAATGGTGGGACAATTTGAGTTTTGTAATAACTCTTAATTATTTTTTATCATGGAGTTTAATTGTTGTACACCTGGTTTCCGAAGGATACAATGGTAAGTAAATTAAACATATCTACTTACAGTTATAGATTTTTTAAATTAGTACTGCTAATAAATGCTACTTGCAGAGCAGTTATTTAATTTTTTTACGGTGCATGTAAGGAATTAAGGACGCGCGTTTTATATTAGCATGATCAGCAGATGATTACATCTGATTTAAATTGTTTTTATTATTTCAGGTCCCAAACGGAAACAAACTGGGAATCTTGCCTACACCAAAATTATATACCTAGCCGTTTCCAATTCACTTCAAAGGGAGGAAAATTATGTAAAACTGCCTGCTATTTGCTGAACACCGCCAAAGATTAAATTATAACTGTAACAACTTAATATATACTATTTCTAGTATCAATATATTTTTTAATTAATATCCGACATATAAGAACACTTTGTATGCTTTTAATTCAGTTGATTTATCGTTTATAATATGTTCGACCTAATTAAAAGCACACAAAGTGTTCTTACATGTATGTCTAAATATATTTTAAATTAACTAAAACAACCCCCCTTCCCCGCACCCCTCTCTTCCATTAGTATTTCTTCCTCCGTCTACCAGAGGCGCCCTTGTATAATAAAATTGAAATGTATTATAAGTTGCCTATCTATTTAATAGTATAAGTCTTTTATCTATGGCTAAGAAGCGTCGTGTTGTTTCTTAAAAGTTATAGATAATTCGATAAGTTTTGAGTGTTTTTAGTGTTACTGTGTGTGTAGAAAATTGTGCATAGTGTTTCAGCCATGCCTCAAATTTGTTGTGTGCCCCAAATGCCGTGGAAATTACGTGGGTGAACCTAGAGTGTCGGTGTTTGCTTTCCCAAAGGATGTCGCGGTAACAGCCAAATGGTTGACAAACATACCGCGGAAAAATTTTGTGCCGAATATGTATCATAAAGTGTGTGAACGCCATTTCCCAAAAGGTAGTATAATTCGAAAAATCTCCCAACGGGGTCCTAAAACAGGTAAGCTTCTTGAAGTAAATTTGCAAAGACCTCACCTGAAGGAAAATGCCGTTCCTACTATTTTTCCAAATTGCCCGATATAGTAAATATTGTTTTATATTCTTAAGTACCTAATATTTAAAAAGATCGTACAAGATTTTGAAGACAGTTTTCTCCAAGTGTTTAATAAAAAAACATTCTTTTCTAATTTAGTTTTGCAATATTTAATTCAACAAAACTTATTAATTTTTTTAAATGGATGTGGTGAACATTCTCCAGAAGCAATTGCAAAACTTATTCTTAGTCGCATATCAAATACCCTTATAAAGGATTACTGCGGTAAAAAAAAACAATACTTTAGAAAAGAGGAGGCAAAGGAAATTAAACACCCTTGTGAAATAGAATCTATATACCTAATTAGACACACTCATGGTACAAAGAATACAAGGTATGATCGATAGCGGCTCCAATTTCGTTCAGTTCGCGCATACCACCTGTGACGTCACTAGGAAAATAATGAATAAATAAAAAATAAAGAAAGTTGACAGGAGATCTGCATTTTTTGGGGTTATGGTTGTCTGCGTTATGGTTAAGAATTGTTTATTTTTAAGACTTTTTAGTTTGTTTAATTTAATAATTACTAAAACTAGCAGTTCCAAAAATATATTTAAAAATAATTATCTATTAACATGGATTTGGACGGTAATAATAGGTAAAAATACTAAATTTATTTCTATATTCGGCATAAAATTGTTTATTAGGTTTTTAGTTTGCGATGTTTATGGTAAATAATTTTCATGTTCATTGCCTCTGAATTCACATGAGGACAGAGATGAGGATATCTATGGAAAAGTAATCACAAGAGGAATTGTTACACCATTTAAAAAATGTTGGGAAGTTGTAGTTTCCCATCGAAAAGTAGAAAATGCCAATGCAGATGAATGTATTGTAATTGTGATAGAAGTAATTCCAAGGGTGAAGTCTATTATAATTAGTGACCTGTGCTTTTCTTTTTATATGTAGATGTTTCAGGTTTTGAGAATAAATCGGTTGAACGAAACCCAAAATTTAGAGGAAGTATTTGCATACCCAGAATATGACCATCAAGGATTATATAGCTCAAATTTCCTTTAATGGTAGGCAATTATTCAATGCAAATTAACTTTTTAAGTGACTGAAATATTAAATAGTTTACAATATGGTATATCACTAAAAATATATTACTTTTAGGTACAATTAGTGCCCGATACATTTCAAAAAGTAGAATATTATTTTATATTAAATGAGGTGTTGTACCAACAATCAATTTATATTAAAACCGGAGATTAAAAAATAACAGAATAAATAGTTCTTTTTTTATACTACAAAAATAAACTATAGAATACAACTTTTTTTTTGTATTTAAAAAATAAATAAAAAGTTATGTCCCGGCCGAGATTCGAACTCCGGTCTCTCGCTTCCTAGCCCGACTCCTTACGCACTGCTCCACAGTAACTTGCTTAGCGATAATTTAATGACGGTATATAAACAAAAAAACAGGTTTATAACAATATCTTGACGATTTGAACTGGCGCGCGGAGAGTGCTGACCAATAGCGCCAGTTATCACCTGTGACGTAGCGACCAACCTGCGCAATATCATACCTTGTATTTTTGTACCATGAGACACACTTACCTATTTTGACAAATCTACCTACCTTTGACGATCGGAAAACCGCGCCTAATTTGCGACAATGAATAGAAAAAGGTATTTGGTTTGGTTAGTTTAGTTGGTTTAGTTACTTATTTTTGTTCTTTGACGACAGATGGGTGAAATTTTACTCTGCACTGTCAATACGAGTAGTGTGATAAATCATGTTTTCTACACCCTTTAGAATATTAAAATGTTAATAGAAATGTAATTTAATTTTTAATAAATTCTTTTAAAATTGGTTAAAAATAATTTTTATTGTCAGGTCAATGATCAGGTGTTTCGAAAAATCTGGACCTAAAAACCGATGAGTTTTTCGGAAAAACTCTTAAACACGTGTATTTTATTTTGTTGTTTTACATTACGCTTGGACACAAATAATTTATTTTGTTTTTTAAATATTTTAAATTTTTATAAAAAATCATACAGGGTGTTCCAAAAAGTTGGATAATTGATTAACCACGATTCTGCTTAAATCTGCTTAATCATGTGCAGATTTTATCAATCTGCAGATGAAACGACAGAACATATTAAACGTCAGTGCAATAATCGTGTAAATGAGCAATTATTTAAACTAGGCGATGATAAACCAGTTAAAACTAAAAGTACTAAAAAATAGAATTTAAAACTAAATAAACATTAGATCTTAATAAACGTACTGTAAGAAATACCCTGTATATCGTAATTATTATCGAGGGTTGCCTATTTAGCGCCCCCACCACTTTGGCCCATCGGTTTTAGCGCCAAATTATGTAGGTTAGAATATGCAATTTACGGTAGAAATTGGCTTTGATGCCGGAACGGCTCTATCTCAGTTAGCTCTAATTAGCTGCCGGCTAATAACTCTGGCCGACAGTGAAAAAACCACTCTAAAGGAGCCAGACCCCAGCTCTAATTGAATTTTTGACACTTCTAGCTAATTTATTTTCATTTATTTCATAAGCAATTACGATTGGACGGAGGAAAATGTATATTTTTGTGTTTTATTGGGTTAAAACTGGATGGATTTTGGATAGAGACAATGTTTAACATAAATTTAAGATTAAAACTGTGCGTGTACATACTGATTTCATTCGAAAATCGACAACTATGAAACTATGAACCCTTCCCGGACACAAACGGTACATTGTGAGACAGGAAATTGTAGAGAGAAACAAGCCCTATAATATAGGATACTACATTTTAATGAACAGTGCTTTCCATAAAATCAATAAAATGAAAAATATACGAAATAATATACATGTACTGATTTCTTTCGAAAATCGACATTTATGAGACTATGAACCCTTCTAAGTTGGCAAGGGTATTCAGCATACACAAACCTTTATAAAATCTATTTACGATAATAATAGAAATAAACTCACCCAAAAATCCAGGTATCGCTCCCAAAGGCATCACGAACAAACTGACTAGCAAGTCAGCAATAGCCAAACTCAACAGGAAGTAATTCGTTACATTCTGCAGTCTCCTGTCCAATAGCACCGCCAAACAGACCAAAATGTTCCCCAAACCACCCGCTATAATAAAAACCACGACAAACAGAAAGCTCCAATCGTAGTGAGCCTTGGTCCATATTGTTTCTGTATAGTTCGGAGCATTATTGCATGTCCAGAAAACCTCCCCACTCCTATTGAACAGTCCGCAATTGACACTTGACGTTCGCACTATGAACTGTCGGATGTTTTCGCTGAAAAAATCCACGAGAATCTCTTTGGTGTAGTTGGAACTGCACTCGGAACATACGAAACGGTTTTGGAGCGAGTACTGGTCGTATTCGCAAAAATAATCTGCAAAAGTCGTTGAGTTGTCTGTCAGACATTGGAATGTCAAGGTGCTGTTGGATTGACAGGTGGACTGGAAGGAGGAAATATTTTCTAGGCATTTTGTGAAGTTTCCTGGCTGCGTTTGTGGTCCGAAGCTCATTGTTTACTTGGTAGCCATAGAGACGGATAATCTGGAACAAAATAGAGTCATTAAAAGAAACAGTCAGAAATAATATTTTTATATTTATACAGGGTGTTTAAAAAAACATGGGATGGGAAGATTCCTCACTTAAAAATAAGATTTATTTTTCATATCAACATAGGTCCGATTCTGCTTTGATTCCTAGCTACAGGGTGTTAAAATCTTAATAATCTTTCGATTTATGTGCTACATATTTTAATTCTAAAAAATTGTCGATAAATTTATCAGGGACGTGCGAATGGGTTGGAATTACTGGAATATTATTCAAAATTGAAACATGTGCGCCGCTGACTTTTTTTCTTTTTATATCAAAATTGTGTAGGCCTTTTAATGTCAATAAAATGTTATCTCTTGATATTTTGTCGAATTCGGCCTTCTTGAGATAATAATGATGAGATAAACGCAATTTTATTAATCACAATTAAAAAAATTTTATAATTTAAAATTATAAAAATTATTAACCACAATTAATAAAATTAAAATAGATATAAAATTAATAAATTATATATTTTACCTAATTTATTATTAAATATTATTACTATTAGTTATTATTACTATTAGTTCAACATAGAGAAATTTCAAATAAAAAAATAATGGTATTTAAGATAATTAAAAAAACCTAATTTTAAAAAGTTTTAACATCCTATAACTCTAAAACTATGCATTTCCATACCCATGCTTATAGGAACTTTTTTATATTCTTATATTCTATTCTAAAATAGGGAAAAAATATACGTCAATGCATCTAATTAGGTTAAAAGCTTAGGTAGTGGATAACACATTAATTAAATTAATTTTATTAAAGCATTTTTTACTTGCTTTAATTTTAAAAATATATAAAAAGTCTAGAAAAAAAATAACACCTGTAAAAATATGATAAACTGTTTTAATATAAATACTATTTTCAATTTATTCTGAAGAAGAAATTTTGAACCTAACCAACAACAGAGACAACTACTAAGTAGTTATCTCTACCAACGATTCGTGTGCTCTGTTTTTGTTTACATGGTTTGTTCATTATTTATAGTGATTTACACTAATTTTGTTAAATTATACGAATACTATCGTTGATTATTAGTTTGAAATAAATACGATAATCTCCTCCAACCAAAATGTGAGTTGCTTAACTCAAATAATTCTCCAACACTCTATAACACACTCTAAAAGTGCGTTTCCATCAAAAAACATTGGCAAACAAACATTCGCAACTGTTTGTGAATGTTTGAAAACGTTTGCAAATGTTGGTTCGTTTCTATTTTTCTCTTTTTGAACAGGACAAGAATTCCCGAATTAACAGTGAGCGTGTGAACATTTGTCAACGATCCGGAATATTTGCACAAAATGGCTTCGCGAAAAACAGCTATTTTAAATGCCGCTGCTTTTATTATAATGTGTGTTTTGAAAGAAAAAGGAGACTATGAAAAAAAAAAAGAAAAGAAAACAGGTTTTGGACGTCATACTTCTTGAGAAACTCAGTACAACTGATTCGTGATATAACAACATATGATAGAAGTGTCCTATTTAGGAATTTCTCTAGAATGTCCCAAGAAGACTTTCAATACCTAAAATCGGTAAAAAAGATACAAATTACAGACACTGTATTCCTGTGGAACTGAGATTGGCTATAACACTTCGCTTTTTAGCCACCGGAGATTCATACAACCGCCTTATGTATTTCTTTAGAGTTTCGAAGCCACTTATATCAAGAATTATTTCAGAGATTATTTAGCTTTCACAATGTCCACCGTAGTTTCCATTTTTTCTGCTATATCACACCATAATCATGTTTTTTTCAAATTTCTTGTGGTATAAATTATTGGTTGATTTCCATATTTTTTTCGGGTTTTAATCTATATAAATCAATCAATTTCAAGCACTTTTCATTATCACACTCCATTTTTAATTTTTATCGACACAAAATCACACGTTCAAATTCAAATGGTCCCTGTTTTAAAAAAAGTTTCGTTTAAACCTGTTTTCACAAAACGCGCACAAACAGCAAATCCCTTTGATGTACCGAGATCGGCCGGAACATCGCCAATCGGTTTGCGACCGTTCGCGAACGTTTGCAAACATTCTAAATAACATCTCTACCGGATAAATAAATGTGTTTGCAAATATTGCTGACCATTCGCGAACATTTGCAAACATTATGCGCGCTTAGCGGAAACGCACCTTAAAAGGCAACACATGAAAGATCTTCCTTTTACGCGACGGACCGTCCGTCGTGTTTATTCAAGATAGCCGTCGGACGAACTCCGTCGGATGGAGCATACGCGCCCATATGAAATTATTCATATAAACTCAGAGTACTTGCTCGAAGTTGCGGACGCTCCGTCGCGGACGCTCCGCTCCATCGGAAAACGCTGTTATCCCGCCTATATAGCATATTTTTTTATACAAATCGAAGAAAACACTATTAATAGACAATGTGAAGTCAACAAATCCCTTAATGACGAAGAAGAATGTGCCGATGAACTAATTTATATCTAGTCCAAAAAAAGTATAAACAAACACTTGTGCCTCAAGCAAGTTTTCTTCTCCAGCTTGTTTAAAAAACTTTAACTCTCATTTTCTCCATAATTATCTTCTAGGACTTGATCCAGTTCACTTCTAAACCCCTCAAATATTAAAAAGTGTCAAAAAAATTGCTCAGAATTACAAAACATTGTTCTTTTTCACCTTCCTTCAATATTCTTGATATTGTCCTCTTGTAAAAATACCGATGCAAGCAAAAGGCGAACCAATCGATTTGAAAATATACAAAAGCGTTCTCTCTACAAGCGACGAAAGCGCAAAAAGAAAAAGTTCACCAAATTCAGAACAACTTACCTTAAAAGGAAAAATTACCATAAAGACCTAACCGTGTTAAGGAGTTTGAAAAAAAATTGAGTGAGAATAGACCGGAGAAGAGTAAGCAAGTGCCGGAAAAATTTGCATTGGAAAAAAGTTTTGTTATTTGCTGGTTCAGCATTTTTTTATTTCTTTTTCGATAAACAAGAGAAATGGAAAAAATGAATGGGTCTCAAATTATTCGTATTTATTTTTTGAAATTTTGTGTATTTTTACTTTCAGAAAGTATTTCATAATAAAAGTTATACAGAGTTTCTGTAAAAATATTCCACGTGTTCTTTTTTACTCATATTTTGTTTATTGATAAACTATACGATTATTCGGTTAAATATTAATAAAACGATGCCCATATACGCTAAAGTTAACAAAGTCTACCTTTATTATAGTGCCCCAAATATTTGTTTAATATTAAAAAAGTTATAAAGATAAGAAGTAAAGTTAGTTTGGCGGCATATTTCGTCGCATTTTTTTTATTCAAATTAAAAACAATTTAAATTGTCTGTCTACAGTGTGTTTTAGGGTCAAGTAGTGTAAAAATGAGCAATTTTTCAAAAATAAAGGTTTTGGAAAATTGCTCATTTAGTAGTAGTATTTTGGTAGGTTGCGTTGCTTCTTCTTTTCAATGGAGTTTAATATTGAAAAGTATACTTTATTAATAAACTGTTAAACTCGTTAGACAGCTCAAGTGAAGATTTGCAGGTCCAATATTAAAACAGATCAATAATAAATAAACAAATCTAATCAATAATTATATTTTTATAGCTTATAAAACATTCACGATTACTTGTTGTCTTGTTTTTCATGTTTTCTTTAAATGTTCCTGATTTTAAGAAACAATGGCTGGCATGATAAGTTTAAATGGTCCTAAAAAGTCATTCTATTTAGTTAACGAAATTTATTTACCTTTACTGCCTACCTCCATTGCTTTTGGATGTAAATACAAAATATTATAACAAATTTTAGAAATTAAATAAGAATTTCACTCGAACTTCCAATATTTGCTTGATTTCTGTCACATAAATGACATTGATTGACAAACGAAACCAGAAAAACCAGCCTTCTCGCGCTGGTTAGTTTGGTGACAGTTATAACCGAATTTTTCAGAAACCGTGTACCGTAGTAAGAAAATGTTCAGGAAACCGATAGAAACGGAACATAAAACCATAACCAAGGTAAGCAACGGAATACACCCTAAAGAGTCAAAACGAACGACAATGACAATGTCAAAAGTACCTCTAAAACGCTTACTACTTCATACTGATGTCAGTTTCAAAAGTTTTAAACCTGAAAAAGAGACAATCAATTTGTAATTTCAGTTTGGTTTGGTCTGAGATAGAAGTTCTAGTAATTAATTATTTTCATAAGATTCCTAACCCCAAGAATATTTTGATGTAGTATTGATATAAAATAATGGTTTATAACTTTTGTTCTTGTAATTTATAACACTCTTTATCTCTTGATATAATCGCCAGCTTCGGCAAAATTGTTATTTATTTTAATTTGGCATGACCGTCCAAAATTTCCCAGTGAAAAACATTGTGAAGGACGATTCTGCGTATAGCCATGTTCCCGCTTGGCTCTGACATGTAAATAACTTTTCAAGCAGTTTTTGACCGACCACTTCACTTTTGATGAATATTCATCCGGATTTGCATCAAAATTAGGTCGAAGACAGTATACATGTGTGCGAGAATGCCTAACATCCAGTTTTATGGATCGCTACATAAGCCTATTGTTGTTGATCCCAAAATAACAGCAGCATCTTTATTTAAAAAACTGTTTTTTTCAAGCGTCACAAAAGTCAAAATTTAATCTACGACGCGACACGAGGGACGATCCAAAGAGATTTGATTTAATTTAAAATATCAGAGATATCCTCATAAAAATTAAAATTCAAAATTATCAGGTGTCCATATTAGTCGACGCCGTGGTAATCGTGCTTGTTGATTGTTTCCATTTTGACTTTGACGACTCAATTATTGATGTTCGATTTTGTGTTAAACGTTCAGTTTTAGCAAAAAGCAAAAAAAAATAATATGGGTGATTCTGATTCTGAAAGTGTCCCTTCGGATATTGAAGACATTGCGCAAAACGTTGTCGATTTCCTACTTCCCGAAAAATCAAGACAAACATACGAGCAAACATATGTAAAACTTAAAGATTGGTGTAAAGGAAAAGGAATCAAGAATAGTAGTAACGAAAAGGTTCTCCTGGCATATTTTGAACATCTTTCAAAACATAGGAAGGCTCCATCACTATGGGTATATTATTCCATGCTACGTTCAGTTATATCAGTGAAGAAAAATACAGATATTATAAGTACGTCCGTTTAATTCCATTTCTAAAAAGAAAATCGTAAGGATTTCGGTCAAAAAAATCGAGAATTTTAAGAAAAGAAAACATAACTCGTTTTTTGTTGGAAGCCGATGATAAAACTCATTTCCTGACAAAAGCTTCATTGATAGTGGGACTTGCGGGAGCCTACCGCCGTATCGAGTTGACAAATCTGCAGCTGCAAAATGTTAAAGATGAAGGACAATGCATTCATGTCATTATTCCATTTACGAAAACAAAGATATCACGAGATTTTTTTATAACAAAAGGAAATGTTGAAGGAATAAATATGGTGGAAATGGTTCGAAGATATATAGCTATGCGGCCAAGCAACACAGAGCATACTCGATTTTTTGTGGGGTACAGAAAATGTGGAAAATGTATTAAGCAACCCGTTGGCATTAATACTTTAGGGAAAATGCCGTATAAAATAGCATTGTTCCTAAGTCTTCAAAATCCACAACAATACACTGGACATTGTTTCCGTAGATTGTCTGCGACGTTGCTTGCAGATTCAGGAGTGGATTTATTAACTGTTAAAAGACATGGTGGTTGGCGCTCTAACACAGCGGCAGAGAGCTATATAGAAAATTCCAAAGAAAATAAGAAAAAAGTGTCATGTAATATTTTGGGTAACATTTCTGGCAATCAACAAGTTCAAGCACTCAGGAAATAAATTTACTTTCTAAAAATTCAACTCACCTGTCATCGTCTGGAATTAATTTAACCAATTGTACTAATATTATAATTAATGTTTACAATAAATAAACGTATTTAATTAAGTACCTTTTTTTGCTTGTTTATTATTTTAAAATTTTCGTGTTATTATGGATTCATAATAGCACTAGTGCTATTATGAAAGCCATAATGACATCCAAATGACAATATTAAATGTGTCATAATGACATTGTCATAGATTAAAGTGTTAAAGAGTTTAAAAAATCTACAAAACAGATAAAATATATAAAAATATGGGTCGATTTTTCAATGCTCTCAAGCTCGGTAAACTTTTGTTCTTTCCCATTCTGTTGGACAAATACTGCGAGCTGGAAGATATCTATTTAAAACAAATGCCAAATAAAAAAGGCGGAACTGGCGAATAATTTTATTGTTATACCCTTTGTTCAGCCCTGACGCATATCTTCCCTACCACGACAGATTATAATAGGGCAGCGAAAGTATTAATAACCATGTTTAACTGGGACAATAGGCAGTATGAATATAGGGGAAAGAAATAATATACTATCTGGAAAAGTATGGTTGTGTTCGTATCAAAAATACAGCGTTTTTTTGAAATATATAAAGTGTGCATTAGTTGCTACTGAAGGAACAACAAATAAGAAATTTCTCTCAATCACAAAACGTGAACGAAGTAGCTTAGTAGATCTATTGTGGTCCTCATCTATCTTTTCAGCAGTATGTCTCTGGTATATTTGCTGACCATGAATTAACCTGTGTATGACAAAACGAGACAAAGTAAGAAAACTTATACTGACTATCTTATTCAAATTGAATTTATTTCCCGTTATTGTTTTATTCAAAATATTATTTGGTCGTTAGATCATTGTAATAATCAATATTCGATATAAATTATCGTAATAATTTCAATTCGGCTACGCCTCGTTAAAAAATTCAAGTATGGATCACCAAAGTAGCACTAGATACAAAAATAACTATTTAATTTTTTAGGTTTCTGTTTGAGTAACCAAAAAATCCAAATAGCCAGGATCAGTTCAAAAAAACATTTGGACTAGTTTGTTTATTCGTTTTTTTAATCGAAAAATATAAAATTCTGCCTTTTAAAATCCCTGGCGTCTGGCACATAAAATTCGGTATCAGTACTTGGCTCTATTCGTTTGAAAAACTTTCGGGATCGAACACTGAACAAGCTTTTATCTTGATTTTTTCAATATGTTTGGATGCGCGCCATTCCAGAGCCGTTCATATCGATAATGGATTGGCTATTGCGAGAAAAATAGACGGAAATGTATGTAAAATGAAATGGTTATGGAATTTTATACTTACGTCAATAAGAAAGAGATATAGAGAGTATATTGATCATTGAGTATTAAGAAATACAAAGGTAGGTAGCGGTTAGAATTAGTGGTAGCTTAAACAACACAAATTATACTGGGTGCATACATATTCTGCAGATAAAAATAAGTAAAAATTTTCGTATAAATGTAAGACCTAAAATGCTTGGTTTTGGAGATACAGGGTGTAAAAATTTTATTTTTATTTCGATTTTTTTCAAATAACTTATGAAGTAACGTGAATATTTGGATGAAAATTGGTGTCTGAGAGTTTTTTGACATCAGGAATTTGATTTTGGTGGCAATATGACTCCTACTTGTAGAGAGCGCCACCTACATTTATTTTTAACTGGTTTGAAGAGTAATAACTTTTCGTCCGTACCTGTATAAAACTACAGAGTAAAAAATATATATTTACGACGATTTTTACGTAAAAAAGGTCTCTTGGTAAAAATCGCTACCAGTACTGGTTCTCGAGATATTTGGACTCAAAATTATCAATACCTGTCATTTAGGGCATTCAATCCCGGGATCCCGGATCCCGAGATCCCGGGATCCCGGATATTTTTTCAATCCCGAAATCCCGGGATTGTATTTTCTTTAATCCCGGGATTTTCGGGATTTACCATTACATTTTTTCCTTAATTTAATCGTACACAAGTCTTTCATGATAGTACAATATGCGCTTATAAACAACCCTGAATGTTTGATCAAGTTTGAAGATGATGAAGATCTAGTTCGAGTGATAATACTCTTGATCGGCTTGTTTTCTTTAAGAAATTTTTTCAAAAACCAAAAAAACCAAGTTTAGATCCTCATCTTTGTTACTGCATAAGTTGTTATTTTAGTATCTCTTAGTAATCCTGTGTTATGCTGTATTCGATTGGTTATGTAAATTAAATAAAAAATGTATATTTTAGTTCCTTTTATGTTTTTTTTTGTTAAATAAACTTATATGTTATGTTGTTTTGTAATGGGGATGACGTTTAATTTATGTTAATGTTTTTTTTGTTCGATAAAATTTTGTAAAGAAAGAAAATATAATATAATTCCAACGTAATTAATTTTTTCGTGAATCTCGGGACCAATCCCGGGATCCCGGGATCGAAAAATTATAATCCCGAAATCCCGGGATTGAAAATTTCTTTCGGGATTGAATGCCCTACTGTCATTATCATTATGATTAATTTAAAAAAATAAATATTACCCAAATTTATTATTTCAGTCAAATAACTATCCATTCAACGTATTTATTTTTTGTCAATAATGATATGTATTGACTATTTCCAATCTAAATATCTTGAGAACGCTTGCTCGCAGCGATTTTTACTAAGAGACATTTTTTATGTAAAAAGTGACGGAAATGTAATTTTTTTCACTCAGTTGTTTTATACAAGTACGGAGGAAAAGTTATTACTCTTCAAAACAGTTAAAATACATGTAGGTGGCGCCCTCTACAAATAGGAGTCATATTGACATCAAAATCAAATTTCTCATGTCAAACAACTCCCAAACACCAATTTTCATCCAAATATTAATGTTATTTCAGAGATTATTTGGTAAAAATCGATATAAAAATAAAACTTCTACACCCTGTATCTCCGAAACTATATAAGCATTTTAGGACATACATTTAAACGAACTTTTTTATTTATTTTTATTTGCAGAATATGCTGCCGAAGTTTCCGTAATACAGTTCATACTACCCTGTACAAAAATAGACAAAATTCTACTGTATAACACGAAGGTACAGAAGACATACAAAATAGATAATATGCAACAAAAAATAAATTACAAAAGTTTTTAAAAAGTAAACATTTTTTAAAATGTTTATACTAATTTTTTTTCATGGAGGATTTCACCCCCTTTACAGTTTTGTTAACGTTTTTTTTATATAAATCGTACGTTAAATTAAAAATCAGCTGGCAGTACAAACGATGTAAATATTTCTAAGAATTTTAATTCTCCATTCCTGCCAACAGAAAAAAAAACACAGTGAAAAAAATCCAATTTAAAAATATAAGACACATATTCAACATCTCCCTTTTTTGTATCATTTATTTCATTTTCGCTTTTTTTCGCGTTTTTAGACTGACGTCAAAAAGGCCATGTCGTAGCTGTTTAAACATTGTGCTTATGGATATATGTTAGAATTCATAATATGATGTTAAAAGTCGATTTTAATATACCATCAAAAGCTTAAAAAGTCTTCCAAAGCTCTTTTTTCACTTCAAAAAGTTGTGTCATCTATATATATAAATCTGACTGTCCTGACTGATACTGACTCATCAACGCCCAGACCAAACCCTTGACCCTAGAAAGCTGAAATTTTGCACAGGGGTTCCTTTTATGATGTTTACGTAAGATAAGAAAGGATTTTTAAAAATTCATCCCCTAAGGGGGTAAAAAGGGGGGTGGAATATTACAATATTTTTTATTTAAAAACGGTCAAGTTTCCGAAAAACGCTTAAACACGTATATTTTATTTTCTTTTTTACATATTTTAAGATTTTTAAAAGTGTATACAGGGTGTTTCGAAAAATCTGGTCATTAATTAATCACGATCCTGCTTAAAGCGATTGACGTAAAAAGTTGATTTTGGAAAACGGATTGACTTTAGGGTGTAGAGGTTTGATAAGAAGGGATTTTTCGAAACTCGAATTCTAAGGGGGTGAAACCACCCCTCAAATATTAGAATATTTTTTATTTAAAAACGGTCAAGTTTCCGAAAAAACGCTTAAACACGTATATTTTATTTTCTTTTTTACATATTTTAAGATTTTTTAAAAATGTATACAGGGTGTTTCGAAAAATCTGGTCATTGATTAATCACGATCCTGCTTAAAGCGCTTGACGTAAAAAGCTGATTTTTGGAAAACGGATTGACTTTAGGGTGTAGAGGTTCGATAAGAAGGGATTTTCCGAAACTCGAATTCTAAGGGGGTGAAACCGCCCCTCAAATATTAGAATATTTTTATTTAAAAAACGGTCAAGTTTCCGAAAAAACGCTTGAACACGTATATTTTATTTTCTTTTTTACATATTTTAAGATTTTTAAAAATGTATACAGGGTGTTTCGAAAAATTGATTAATTGGTCATTGATTAATCACGATCCTGCTTAAAGCGCTTGACGTAAAAAGCTGATTTTGGAAAACGGATTGACTTTAGGGTGTAGAGGTTCGATAAGAAGGGATTTTTCGAAACTCGAATTCTAAGGGGTGAAACCACTCCTCAAATATTAGAATATTTTTTTATTTAAAAACCGGTGAGTTTTTCGGAAAAACTCTTAAACATGTATATTTTATTTTGTTGTTTTATATATTTTAAGGTTTTTAAAAATTTATACAGGGTGTTTCATAAAATATAACCATTGAGTAATCACGATTCTATTTAAACTGCTTGACGTTTAAAGCTGATTTTTGGCAAACGGATTGACTGTGGGTGTAGAGGTTCGATAAAGAGGGGTTTTCGAATTTCAAATTCCAAGCGGGTGAAAACGACCCACAAATATTACAATATTTGTTTTTTAAATACGGCGAGCCTTTCGGGAAAACACTTGGACACGCATAATTGATTTTGTTTTTTTACATATTTTGAAATTTTTTAAAAAATCATACAGGGTGTTCCAAAAAGTTGGGTAATTGATTAATCACGATTCTGCTTAAACTGCTTGACGTAAAAAGCTTATTTTTAGCAAACGGATTTTTCGAAAGTCAAATTCCAACGAGATGAAACTACCCCTCAAATATTATACCAAGTTATATAATAATATCGCTATATTGTTTTTTCTCATGCTGACATAAATATAAGAAAATTTTATCTTAGTTTGTATGTTAATGGAAATTCTTGCTTTGCTTGATCATCACCATTACAAATGATTAATCCGACGCGAACGAAGTCGCGGGTACACACTAGTTTTATATAAAACCAAGTCAGTAGGACTCGAATTATGTATTTTTTACCTTATTTATGAAAATAAGTTTTAATATGTTTAGAAAGCTCATGACAAGGCAAATATAATGAAAAGATAATATACAGGGTGTCCCATTTAAAAAAAAATAAGTTTACGTTATATTTCGAGAATGACAGCTCTCAACGAAAAACTACTTACGCCACTGGATTCTACGTGAAAATGTCTACTGGGCTTAGTTTTCAACCTTTTCGATAAGTAACCGAGATATGAAGGGGGTCGAAAAATGCAACATTTTCAATTTCGCCCTGTATATCAGGAACTAAGGGGGCTAGAACAAATCTATATGTAGCATCTTTAGTTTCATAAAAAAGTAGCAATAGGAAAACCGCATCTGTGTATCTCTACCCATAAGTGAGTGACCCTGTAAAACACACGAAAATGGGACACCCTGTACACTTCGAAACCTAATTAATCGAGGCGAAATTTATCAGAAACTTTTCGTAGGACTGCGAAGGGACGCAGGTGACGTGATCAAAGTCAAAGTTATTCGGGGAGAAGCTGGAACAAGTTCGGAAATTGAGACATTTATACCCTTACGGCCATTTTCTCAAGTCCTCGTCGAAGGAGGGTGGTTTTGGGGGTAACGGTGTGAGAGATTTTAAGATTTCCCCACTTTGATTGGACGTATTGACAGATTAAATCGATTACCTGTCTGTTATATCTATTATCGGCATTATCCAATCATAATTATAATTAAGGTTCAACTATAATTTACTTAAAATAAAATTTAAAGTATATTAAATAAAAACATAACAGGAAAATTATAATTCTAAAAAGATTTAATCGTTCTACAGTATGTCCCCGGAATGTCTTTACACGAGGAAATTTTTTTTTAAATATTGAGATTTTGAGAAAAATGCTTTGGTTAATACCATTCCGAATTTTCGTATCGATTTAGAGACAATTAAAAAAGACATTAAAATATAGTATAATATAGATTTTTTTTTGTGATGAGTTTGTGATATTTTGATATGTCCAGTATTTTCCCTTAATTCTAGCATTGTCCGTATCATGCTGTACGTAGCCCAACGAGTAAATGACTTTTTCGTTCTGCCTTGCCATGTCGCTAAAATATGCCATCAAGACTGTCACCGAAGTAATATTCTTAGCATTTCTTTCGGCACACCATTTTTCGTACACTTTCAATGCAATTTCATATCGCCCCCTACTTTTCTCTGGAAGAACTGGCTTCTGCTCTTTTTGCAGCTTCTGTAAGTTCTGGTGGAGCACCAATATTAAAGTAGTCTTGATTATCAGAACTTTCCGACAACATTCTGGCTTTCTATGTTATATAAATTCGAAAAAACGAACGAGAAATTCAAAACTGTCACTTAGTTGTTTGTTTTGCTGTTGAAGGTTGCGCCATAACAACCACTGGTACCGGTAACTATAGATATGGAAATGCCAAAACAGAGAACGACAAATTTTCGCATATTTATTTATTTTTTCAAAATAAAATACTGTCCCTATTTGTTTAATTAATGATGTGGTTGTAAATAAAATAGTATAGAAACCTCGGAGGAAAGTTTTCATTATTGTCTGGAGATTTAGTTAGTCTCTCGACAGTAAAAGCACTTCCTCGGTATGTAATATACTATTATTTTAAAAATCAAAATATTCATGATACTAATAATTGTCTAGATATTTTTGTTGAATTCAAAGGCGTTGTCGCACTAGCATATGTATGTCAAATGAACAATGGTTACATGAAAAGATCTATAGCTAAATTCCTATGCATAGAACGACACTAAAAACTATTTCTTTGTTTACTTTTAAATCCGTGTTAGAAAAAAAATAATGGATTTTTATCGACGACCAAAAGGCTTGACATAAAGCTTTTAAGTAGCTTATAGGGCCACTTTACACTGGCGACCTGATAAACGTTAAAAAGGCATTACGTTAGTTTTATGCTTTCCAGAACGACACAACATCTTTAGAGCTAACTATCCATAAATATCCATAAAGAATTATTTTTTGTAGTTTTTTTTCGAGTTTTAGTAGGTATTAACTGATAATTTTTTTATACTTTTAGCATAAGATAAAAGTAATGTCTTTTTGGATTGACATTGTCTCTAATTTTAAAAATTTAGAAAACGTTTTGGTCATATCGTCGGCTTTATGACGAAAAGGCGTATCTCGATTTTTAACTATTTTGAGATATATCAACGTCATGACATGCCCATTGGGTCATTTTTTAACATAGTAAATTTTTGCAATTTCAATATTATACCTCTTTCATTTTATATGATTATTTGTATTGATCAACTGATTTTTTGCCAAAAACCATGGTCACAATGAGTTACATAGCTATATTGGATATCCAAAAAATTGTCCGAGAATAAATGGCCGAAGGAAAATTGACCGAAAGCAAATCACCGAAACTAGGAAATTTTCCCGAAATCATAATTTCCTTAAGAACATTTTAGCGAACCAGAAAGTTTTCCATAAAATACAATAATTTTCATTATCATTGTCAGGCCATTGTCATTGTCATCCCTGCCAATTTCTGGAAAATTTTATTTATTGGGCCTATCATCTTTTCTTTCTTGCATAAACACGTAGAATGGAAGTCGAATTTGTTATCAGTGAACTGGGAAAACAGAAACTGTTACTCCACACATAAATTATTTATTAGAATTTACGCTCAATTTATCTTTAGAATGTTAAGGTCTTCGTTTAAGTGTTAACACAAAAACACTATTAATAGTTATTTTTTATACAAGACGATAAAATGGTATTTTATACGATAATGCAATTTTATCGTCGTGTATAAAACAATATTTTATTCCATAGGAATTTATTACTTGTAGAAAAAATATTGTGCTGGGTTGGCGTTGGTTTCTATGTAATTTGACAAATAAACAAAGCTGTCTCTTTAGTTGTCAGTTTTGAGTCAATATTTTTCAATTCTCTTTCGTGTCGATTGCTGATTGAATTGAAACCAGAAATGCTTCAAAACGAAATAACTAAATTACCAACAGATATTCAGGCTGAGGCGACAAACGCCATATCCAAACTACTTCCATTTAAGTCCCGAATAACGTATGAAAAGGAATACAAAATTTTTCAAAAATGAAAGCAATTAAAAAACGTGCGAGAAGAAGTTGCTATGGAAAAAAATATCTAAATACATCAATTTAATACCATTTTGTTCTTCTGACCATTTATTGTCAGTTAGAAAAATTTTAGTTTTAGTTAGAGAAAAGAAACCATACTGGTAGTTAAATTTTATACCTTCATGCATTTTTATAGCTTTCCCATTGGTTGAATAAAACTAAATTCTCAAAATTATATTACTTTATGTTAATTCAAACAAAATACTATCAAAAATACCGAAAAGTCATTCCGTGATACGACTTTAAACCAAGAAAATAACATCTTCTAACGTACATCTTGCATAAAATTACCCAAATAAAACTAAATTCGGTTCCAGAAAAGAACCGATATAATTTAACTTCAGTAATCAGATAAAAGGATGCTTTTACCCTTATTGATAACCCCTCTTGTTTATCTATTATCTATTTATTGACGTTTTGCGAGGTCCCCGAATACAGATGAGCACGTATTTTTTAAAATTTATTCAGAGAACAGCGGATCCGGTGCAAGGGAACCATCCATCGTTAGAACGTTACAGTCGGATGGGTCTTTTGCTCAATGGGCCTTGTAATCGTTATGAAAAATTTGTATCTATCAGTGGGAAATACATTTTTTTACTTTTTTCGTTATTTGGAATTAAAAATATGTATTTTGAAGCTAGATATTCACTGTGTGACGCTGAAATTGCAACACCCAGTAAACGTAAATATATTTTATTAATATCTTGTGAAGTAGTTGAAAAGAAAAAGAAAAAGATTCTTTTTCTTTTTCTTTTTCTTTTTCTTTTTCTTTTTCTTTTTCTTTTTCTTTTTCTTTTTCTTTTTCTTTTTCTTTTTCTTTTTCTTTTTCTTTTTCTTTTTCTTTTTCTTTTTCTTTTTCTTTTTTTTTTTTTTTTTTTTTTTTTTTTTTTTTTTTTTTTTTTTTTTTTTTTTTCTTTTTCTTTTTCTTTTTCTTTTTCTTTTTCTTTTTCTTTTTCTTTTTCTTTCACTGTGTGACGCTGAAATTGCAACACCCAGTAAACGTAAATATATTTTATTAATATCTTGTGAAGTAGTTGAAAAGAAAAAGAAAAAGAAAAAAGAAAAAAAAAAAAAAAGAAAAAAAAAAAAAAAAGAAAAAGAAAAAGAAAAAGAAAAAGAAAAAGAAAAAGAAAAAGAAAAAGAAAAAGAAAAAGAAAAAGAAAAAGAAAAAGAAAAAGAAAAAGAAAAAGAAAAAGAAAAAGAAAAAGAAAGAGAAAAAGAAAAAGAAAAAGAAAAGGAGATCTTGAGCGACGTTTATATCCCTATTTGCGCATGAAAATCTCTTTTGCGTCTCAAAACAGGAAAATTGATACGTTACAACGTAATTAAAGCAATTAAGCGAAAGTCTTTCGCATCTGCTCATCCCTGGTCACCGCTACAAACCGAATTAAAAGCTCCGTCTCGCTCTTTCCCGTTCTCTATGCCTCAGCCCATTCAAATTTAACGCTTCTCAATTTATTACGGAGACAGATTTGATTGCTAACATCGAAATGCCGCCATCCGAACCTTCACCCTCCTCACACCTCCTCACTGCCTCATCGACGCAGCTCCCTCACGTCGACTTAATCGCCCAAGTTTAATTTAGCGTTCATTTTTGGCTAATAACTTCGATCGGGCAAGGACAAGGTTGGATTTGGGGGAAAAAAGAATTCGACAGAATGGTTTTAGGGATAGATAATTATAGTAAAGTATTTTTATAACATTTACATCCCCATTCCTTGCTCATGGGTTTGGTTATAAGTCATAACTATTCAGAATATGATATGTATAATTTTCATATTGTACGAAATATAATGAGAAAACTTTCCTGGACTGGGTCCTTTTGAATTGGATGGCATGTGTCCATCAGCAGTTTACCATTAGCTGAAGAAGTATGATTATTGGATTGGGGGTATAAATTCGTTAAAAAATAACATTTTTATCATCAAAAGAATATATTAAAACAGAATTATAACGAGAACACTTTCCTGGACTGGGTCCTTTCGAACTGGATGGCATATGTCCATCAGCAGTTTACCATTAGCTGAAGAAGTATGGTTATTGGATTGGGGGGTATAAATTCGTTAAAAAATAACATTTTTATCATCAAAAGAATATATTAAAACCGAATTATAACGAGAAAACTTTCCTGGACTGGGTCCTTTTGAACTGGATGGCATGTGTCCATCAACAGTTTACCATTAGCTGAAGAAGTATGATTATTGGATTGGGGGGTATAAATTTGTTAGAAAATAACATTTTTATGATCAAAAGAATATATTAAAACCGAATTATAACGAGAAAACTTTCCTGGACTGGGTCCTTTTGAACTGGATGGCATGTGCCCATCAGCAGTTTACCATTAGCTGAAGAAGTATGATTATTGGATTGGGAGGTATAAATTCGTTAGAAAATAACATTTTTATGATCAAAAGAATATATTAAAACCGAATTATAACGAGAAAACTTTCCTAGACTGGGTCCTTTTGAACTGGATGGCATGTGTCCATCAGCAGTTTACCATTAGCTGAAGAAGTATAATTATTGGACTGGTGATATAAATTCGTTAGAAAATAACATTTTTATCATCAAAAGAATATATTAAAACCGAATTATAACGAGAATCCGTTCCTAGACTTGGTCCTTTTCAACTGGATGGTATATGTCCATCAGCAGTTTACCATTAGATGAAGAAGTATGATTATTGGATTGGGGGGTATAAATTCGTTAGAAAATAACATTTTTATCATCAAAAGAATATATTAAAACCGAATTATAACGAGAAAACTTTCCTGGACTGGGTCCTTTTGAACTGGATGGCATGTGTCCATCAGCAGTTTACCATTAGCTGAAGAAGTATGGTTATTGGATTGGGGGATATAAATTCGTTAAAAAATAACATTTTTATCATTAAATGAATATATTAAAACCGAATTATAACGAGAAAACTTTCCTGGACTGGGTCCTTTTGAACTGGATGGCATGTGTCCATCAGCAATTTCCCATCAGCTGAAGAAGTATGATTATTGGATTGGGGGTATAAATTCGTTAGAAAATAACATTTTTATTATCAAAAGAATATATTAAAACCGAATTATAACGAGAAAACTTTCCTGGACTGGGTCCTTTTGAACTGGATGGCATGTGTCCATCAGCAGTTTACCATTAGCTGAAGAAGTATGATTATTGGATTGGGGGGTATAAATTCGTTAGAAAATAACATTTTTATGATCAAAAGAATATATTAAAACCGAATTATAACGAGAAAACTTTCCTAGACTGGGTCCTTTTGAACTGGATGGCATGTGTCCATCAGCAGTTTACCATTAGCTGAAGAAGTATAATTATTGGACTGGTGATATAAATTCGTTAGAAAATAACATTTTTATCATCAAAAGAATATATTAAAACCGAATTATAACGAGAATCCGTTCCTAGACTTGGTCCTTTTCAACTGGATGGTATATGTCCATCAACAGTTTACCATTAGATGAAGAAGTATGATTATTGGATTGGGGGGTATAAATTCGTTAGAAAATAACATTTTTAGCATCAAAAGAATATATTAAAACCGAATTATAACGAGAAAACTTTCCTGGACTGGGTCCTTTTGAACTGGATGGCATGTGTCCATCAGCAGTTTACCATTAGCTGAAGAAGTATGATTATTGGATTGGGGGTATAAATTCGTTAGAAAATAACATTTTTATTATCAAAAGAATATATTAAAACCGAATTATAACGAGAAAACTTTTCTGGACTGGGTCCTTTTGAACTGGATGGCATGTGTCCATCAGCAATTTACCATCAGCTGAAGAAGTATGATTATTGGATTGGGGGGTATAAATTCGTTAGAAAATAACATTTTTATGATCAAAAGAATATATTAAAAGCGAATTATAACGAGAAAACTTTCCTGGACTGGGTCCTTTTGAACTGGATGGCATGTGTCCATCAGCAGTTTACCATTAGCTGAAGAAGTATGATTCTTGGATTGGGGGTATAAATTCGTTATAAAATAACATTTTTATCATCAAAAGAATATATTAAAACCGAATTATAACGAGAAAACTTTCCTGGACTGGGTCCTTTTGAACTGGATGGCATGTGTCCATCAGCAGTTTACCATTAGCTGAAGAAGTATGATTCTTGGATTGGGGGTATAAATTCGTTATAAAATAACATTATTATCATCAAAAGAATATATTAAAACCGAATTATAACGAGAAAACTTTCCTGGACTGGGTCCTTTTGAACTGGATGGCATGTGTCCATCAGCAGTTTACCATTAGCTGAAGAAGTATGATTCTTGGATTGGGGGTATAAATTCGTTAGAAAATAATATGTTTATCATTAAATGAATATATTAAAACCGAATTATAACGAGAAAACTTTCCTGGACGCGGTCCTTTTGAACTGGATGGCATGTGTCCATCAGCAATTTACCATCAGCTGAAGAAGTATGATTTTTGGATTGGGGGTATAAATTCGTTAGAAAATAACATTTTTATTATCAAAAGAATATATTAAAACCGAATTATAACGAGAAAACTTTCCTGGACTGGGTCCTTTTGAACTGGATGGCATGTGTCTATCAGCAATTTACCATCAGCTGAAGAAGTATGATTATTGGATTGGGGGGTATAAATTCGTTAGAAAATAACATTTTTATGATCAAAAGAATATATTAAAAGCGAATTATAACGAGAAAACTTTCCTGGACTGGGTCCTTTTGAACTGGATGGCATGTGTCCATCAGCAGTTTACCATTAGCTGAAGAAGTATGATTATTGGATTGGGGGGTATAAATTCGTTAGAAAATAACATTTTTATTATCAAAAGAATATATTAAAATCGAATTATAACGAGAAAACTTTCCTAGACTGTGTCCTTTTGAACTGGATGGCATGTGTCCATCAGCAGTTTACCATTAGCTGAAGAAGTATAACTATTGGACTGGTGATATAAATTCGTTAGAAAATAACATTTTTATCATCAAAAGAATATATTAAAACCGAATTATAACGAGAAACCGTTCCTAGACTTGGTCCTTTTCAACTGGATGGTATATGTCCATCAGCAGTTTACCATTAGATGAAGAAGTATGATTATTGGATTGGGGGGTATAAATTCGTTAGAAAATAACATTTTTATGATCAAAAGAATATATTAAAACCGAATTATAACGAGAAAACTTTCCTGGACTGGGTCCTTTTGAACTGGATGGCATGTGTCCATCAGCAATTTACCATCAGCTGAAGAAGTATGATTATTGGATTGGGGGTATAAATTCGTTAGAAAATAACATTTTTATTATCAAGAGAATATATTAAAACCGAATTATAACGAGAAAACTTTTCTGGACTGGGTCCTTTTGAACTGGATGGCATGTGTCCATCAGCAATTTACCATCAGCTGAAGAAGTATGATTATTGATTGGGGGTATAAATTCGTTAGAAAATAACATTTTTATGATCAAAAGAATATATTAAAAGCGAATTATAACGAGAAAACTTTCCTGGACTGGGTCCTTTTGAACTGGATGGCATGTGTCCATCAGCAGTTTACCATTAGCTGAAGAAGTATGATTATTGGATTGGGGGGTATAAATTCGTTAGAAAATAACATTTTTATCATCAAAAGAATATATTAAAACCGAATTATAACGAGAAAACTTTCCTGGACTGGGTCCTTTTGAACTGGATGGCATGTGTCCATCAGCAGTTTACCATTAGCTGAAGAAGTATGATTATTGGATTGGGGGTATAAACTCGTTAGAAAATAATATGTTTATCATTAAATGAATATATTAAAACCGAATTATAACGAGAAAACTTTCCTGGACGCGGTCCTTTTGAACTGGATGGCATGTGTCCATCAGCAATTTACCATCAGCTGAAGAAGTATGATTATTGGATTGGGGGTATAAATTCGTTAGAAAATAACATTTTTATTATCAAAAGAATATATTAAAACCGAATTATAACGAGAAAACTTTCCTGGACTGGGTCCTTTTTGAACTGGATGGCATGTGTCTATCAGCAATTTACCATCAGCTGAAGAAGTATGATTATTGGATTGGGGGGTATAAATTCGTTAGAAAATAACATTTTTATGATCAAAAGAATATATTAAAAGCGAATTATAACGAGAAAACTTTCCTGGACTGGGTCCTTTTTGAACTGGATGGCATGTGTCCATCAGCAGTTTACCATTAGCTGAAGAAGTATGATTATTGGATTTGGGGGTATAAATTCGTTAGAAAATAACATTTTATTATCAAAAGAATATATTAAAATCGAATTATAACGAGAAAACTTTCCTAGACTGTGTCCTTTTGAACTGGATGGCATGTGTCCATCAGCAGTTTACCATTAGCTGAAGAAGTATAACTATTGGACTGGTGATATAAATTCGTTAGAAAATAACATTTTTATCATCAAAAGAATATATTAAAACCGAATTATAACGAGAAACCGTTCCTAGACTGGGTCCTTTTGAACTGGATGGCATGTGTCCATCAGCAATTTACCATCAGCTGAAGAAGTATGATTATTGGATTGGGGGGTATAAATTCGTTAGAAAATAACATTTTTATTATCAAGAGAATATATTAAAACCGAATTATAACGAGAAAACTTTCCTAGACTTGGTCCTTTTGAACTAGATGGCATCTGTCCATCAGCAGTTTACCATTAGCTGAAGAAGTATGATTAGTGGATTGGGGGGTACAAATTCGTTAGAAAATAACATTTATATCATCAAAAGAATATATTAAAACCGAATTATAACGAGAAAACTTTCCTAGACTGGGTCCTTTTGAACTGGATGGCATGTGTCCATCAGCAGTTTACCATTAGCTGAAGAAGTATAATTATTGGACTGGTGCCATAAATTCGTTAGAAAATAACATTTTTATCATCAAAAGAATATATTAAAACCGAATTATAACGAGAAACCGTTCCTAGACTTTGTCCTTTTCAACTGGATGGTATATGTCCATCAGCAGTTTACCATTAGATAAAGAAGTATGATTATTGGATTGGGGGGTATAAATTCGTTAGAAAATAACATTTTTATCATCAAAAGAATATATTAAAACCGAATTATAACAAGAAAACTTTCCTGGACTGGGTCCTTTTGAACTGGATGGCATGTGTCCATCAGCAGTTTACCATTAGCTGAAGAAGTATGATTATTGGATTGGGGGTATAAATTCGTTAGAAAATAACATTTTTATCATCAAAAGAATATATTAAAACCGAATTATAACGAGAAAACTTTCCTGGACTGGGTCCTTTTGAACTGGATGGCATCTGTCCATCACAATATGGCAGCGCTGTCGCCATCGCTTGTCACACAAAGTTGATCACGTGCATCTTAATTGGTTTTGCGATTACCATATAAAACCCTAATAGATTCGACAGCGACGATTGCTTGGGCCACTCCAGATTTTACCATCAGGGCTAGGTATAATTAAAACCGAAATTTATCCAATTGTCCGGTATGGATTTGCGTTCGTCGGCTCCCATTAGATCGAAACGTCAAAATATCGTCGTAGAATCATGCTGTTGTCGGGACGAATCTCGACAATACTCGATAACCGAATTAGCAGGGTTTGGTTTCGATTAAAATCGATGAAAAAAGGAACGTAATTTGGACGATACTGCAAAACAGATGTTTACTTGTTTACGTTTTTTTTCCAGACTTTTTTCGATAATTGTTTGTTTTTTTGATGCGGAACTAGTGATATTAACTGAAAAATTTAATTAACAAAGCACAAATACATACGTTGAAGCAGGTAGAGCTAAATATATTTTTTTTACTCTTTGTTTTTATTCACATAAAATCTAGATAAAACCACAAATATATATTCAACCATATCTGTTTTTCCTATCTTCTGTAATGTGCCTTGGAAAATAAGCCTAAAGCATAATGTTCGAAATAGGATAAAACCAGGGTAAAAGTATGAACATTAAAAATGTAAATATGGCCTTTTATTTGCTTTTTTCCACGTCTGCATAGCACCAGATAATGTTTTCGAAAATTACTATCTAATTCGAATTCAAACGATGGTAAAAACCAACACAAACTTTGTGTCTAAAAGCAGAAATAATAGAATTAGTTCTTAGAGAATCGCAGATTTTTATAATATTTTATATATACCATACGAACGAAAAAAAATGGCGTCAAAGATGGTTGAGGAATGACAATCGATGATAATTTTGATGAGGTCAAGCTTTAGACTTCATTTACATTGGCTCGTGTCATGTACCATTTGTGTTCGGGAAGGGATCATAGTTTCATAGTTGTCGATGTTCCAAAGAAATCAGTACATGTATATTATTTGGTATATTTTTCATTTTATTGATTTTATGGAAAGCACTCTTCATTAAACTGTTGTATCCTATGTTATAGGGCTTGTTTCTCTCTACAATTTCCTGTTTCACAATGTACCGTTTGTGTCCGGGAAGGGTTCATAGTTTCATAGTTGTCGATTTTCGAAAGAAATCAGTACATGTATACTATTTCGTATATTTATCATTTTATTGATTTTAAGGAAAGCACTGTTTATTAAAATGTTCTATCCTATGTTATAGGGCTTGTTTCTCTCTACAATTTCCTGTTTCACAATGTACCGTTTATGTCCGGGAAGGGTTCATAGTTTCATAGTTGTCGATTTTCGAAAAAAATCAGTACATGTATATTATTTCGTATATTTTTCATTTTATTGATTTTATATAAAGCACTGTTCATTAAAATGTTGTATCCTATGTTATAGGGCTTGTTTCTCTCTACAATTTCCTGTTTCACAATGTACCGTTTGTGTCCGGGAAGGGTTCATAGTTTCATAGTTGTCGATTTGCTAATCTCAACTATCCTTTCGTCAAATTCTTTTTTAATCTTTCTACAATTAGTGTTAATTAAAGTTTAATGTCAATTTTTAGCAAATGACGTTTACAGATCGACGTCGCCAAAATTTTTCCATCAAAAAAGCCATCTTTGACGCCGTTTTTTTTTTCGTTCGTATTCGTATTGTATTATCTATATTAAAATATTGAATTTATTGTAAATATACCAAATAATCTAAAACTGTTTTATTAAATAATCAATTAAATTCGTTCCCTTTAAATAAAACTTTTAGTAACCTTTATTCTATACAGAGTGAGTCTTAAATAAGTTCAAATATTTTTAAACCCCAGAAATATTTTGAAAATTTGGAATTTTTTGAAAAAAAAATTGGATTTTTTTATTTTTTAGTTAAAAACATAATTTCTTGATAATATGGCAAAATAGGTGGTAGATTAAATTTACAAGAAATTAAACCAGGAAAAGATCCAGAAGTTCTCAAAATGTAAGCAAATAACCGTTTTTTTTTCAAAGTAAAATAACTCTAGGGTTATTTTGGACTTATCTGAAAAATGGTACAAGCCCTGAAAATATTTGCACTTACTTAAGACGTTACCCTGTATTACTCAAGAAAATATGCACGGAAAAATTAAGTATGTTGTTGACATGTAACACTAGAAAACACTTCTCATTAAGTTAGACGTAGTTTAAATGGTGCAGAAAAGGTTGAAGTGTGTATACTTGAGAAAATCTGTGCGGTGTATGCACAATTAGAACCACGAAAATTGAAATAATGCAGATGATGTTGCCGACATTTTTAAACTGGAATCATTGTCCTATTTTTTTATATTACCAACTTTATTTTTTTAATTTTTTTGTCATAAAAATATATTAATTTCTATGACAAAATATATATACATTATCTCTGTTAAAATATAATATTATGTCTGTTAAAAATAAGTTGTTTATCTGTAAACGTAACTGCTGTCAAGTAGTTTCCGTTGGATTAACGCCGCAGTATTTACAAAAAATAACTATTTTATTTTGTAGATTTTCTTTCAGTGGCGAAATACACATATAGAATTTTTTGGAGAGATGAATCCGCCACATATGTATAGGCATTTAAAAAAAATTAAAAAAACTTTTCGAATGTCTATAAATTGTTTCGTTTACTGTAAAGTAAAAATAGTTATTAATAAATTTAAAGAATAAATAAAAAATTCTAAAACACATACAATTTTAATCTAAAAATCTATTAAAAATATATTTTTGTTAAAATGTTTATTTTCAGAAAAATATACGCCACAAAAATGCAAGCTGTTGATAATAACCATCTATCAAAGAATGAAATCGAAATGCTATTACCATAGAAACGCTTTTTGACTTTTAGAACCTCAACCATATTTTCATGTTTTTTTTTTAACTTTTGTCTAAAACGGTGTGGAAATTTGGAAAAGTATAAATGGGATTAACCATTTTAGATCAAGCAAAAATAAATAATGTTTTTCCTCTTGTAAATACCCGGGGACATACCGTATGTTCAAAATATATCTTAATTGAATCCAGCATGTGCCTTATGTGCCTATATTGTTTCCAATAATATAGAAACAGCTTGTTTCAAATTGTAGCAAATACGACACTTGGACGTTCATTCTATCTCAAAATTATTAAACTTAATAATACTTTTAAGTATCTTTCTTTGTATAAACCATTCAGTAATAAGGAACATCATATTCTGTTCTCAAAAAATAAGTTTAGTGTCTTCAATTATAATATATTTGTATATAAATACATATATCTTATTTTATGTTAACATAACTTGAATGATTATTAAGAATGGCGATTCTATTATAAATGTACTCTAAATATATTAAAACTATAGACATTTTAAACGAAAGAACCTTGTATATTTGACATATTCTGTGTCATCTTAGATCATTTGTACCTGTATGAAAAACGTTCTGTGTTAACCTTTTGTTAAATAAAACAAACATGAAATATATTTTTACAGAAAAATATGGAAATATATATTTAGTAGCTGTCAGTCAACATTCTCGTGTTTACATTACTTTGCAATTGAATGTTTGTACCATATGATCGAAAAAAAATGCGTCAAACACGGCTGGAAAATGACAATCGATGATAATTTTGGTGAGGTCAAACCCTAAGCGTGTATCTGGAAAAACGTTCTATCCTTTTTTTAATTTTCCTATAATTAGTATTAACACAAACTAAATTATTGTAATTATTATTAAGTGGTATTAATTTTTGAAGTTTTATGTCAATAAATGGCGTCTATTTTTTTTCTACCATACAGTACAATAATAGTACATTAGCTGATTTTTTTTAATAAACTTATTTAACTGAAATGGCCACATTAAAGTTTTTGAAATAATTTATTAATAATAAAGACTGTTATTAATAATAAAAATTTATATAGGTCCCTACTGCGCTATTCTTCGAAGTTTATGTGCAGTTAAATAAAAAAAAAATAAAATTATGAACAATAAATTTTATTTTTTTTTAGTTAAGGGCTCTATATAGAAAAAAAATGGTAGATTTTAAAATGGTATTTTTAGATAATAAAGATCTACTGACATTAAATCATAAAAGTGAAGTCGGAACAATATACTGGGCGTTGCACTTAAAATAATTAAGATTTATTTACTGTACAACAATATATTTTTAAAAAATACTTTAAATTATCCCAAAATTTTATTTCAATACAAACTGTGGTCCTACTAGAGGCCGCCGGTTCGTATGAGGGGCGTCACCCTGTATATCATACATCATGCCCTTTTTTTAAATAATTTTATTTTAATATGGTATTTTTTTGGAAAAATAGAGTCTACATAACTATAATATTTTTAATTACATGTCTAGCAATATATTAACGAATTTATTAAAATTTATGTATATTTTTGTTTACACCCTGTATCATAAAATATTCTTAGTTAAAGATCTAAATAAAGAATTGTAACTAATAAGAAACAATTTATATTTTCTTACCCCAACAAGCTGAATCTAAAAACTTAAATCAAAACAATAGTTTTTATTACTTCTAATAGTTTGTTTCAGTCAAGTAATCATCCCAAATAACAACAAACACAAAAACAACACTTTTTATAAACTCAATCATTCAAAAAAACTGAAAAAAGTTACTTTTTCTTCGATTTTCAAAAGAAAACAAAACTTGAAAAAGCGCGAGCGCCAAAAACTTTGAGCGCGTCTCTCTAGCGTTCCCGAGTTCGTTCCCTGTGATCCAGATATTGTTCCGGCATCCGTTCTGGAGCATATCCCGAACGTTACTGACAGTAAAACGCGACGCTCACGGTCAGGGTTCTCCATTTTGCGAGATGCGTCGTCAACTTTTGTAATTTTTTTCCGGTCATATTTTTTCCTCGGTATCTATTTTGCATAATGTTAACATTAACGCGATTCTCAATGACTTGGAAACGGTAACAATATTACTAGTATTAAAAGAGTTATTTTTTATACATGACGATAAAATCGTATCGACCGAAAAGATTAATTCACGAACGATGAAATCTTGTACTGGATTGGCTTTGGTTTCTATGTAATTTGACAAATAAATAAAGCTGTCTCTTTAGTTGTCAGTTTTGAGTGAATATTTTTTAATTCTCTTTCGTGTCGATTGCTGATTGAATTGGAGCCAGAAATGGCTCAAAACGAAATAAGTAAATTACCAACAGATATTCAGGCTCAGATTCATATCCAAACTACTTCCGTTTAAATCCCGAATAACTTATGAAAAGGAATAAAAAAAATTCAAAAATGACAATTAAAAAACGTGCGAGAAGAAATAAAGTTTTTAACCTATCCTCGCTGTTAAAGTATTATTTTATCTACTATTTTTGATAGATATAAGGCAATTTTAACAGTTGCTATATATGGAAAAGACGTCAATTTTTATGAGTATGTATGGAAAATGTATATGTAAATATTTGATTTCATTTCTGGCAAGCATATTAATGATTTAATATTCGAAAAACCTGGACGGCAGGGCCTATTCAAATCCAGAAAAAAAGGAAGGGAACGAATAAGGGATTGAAGGGTGAAAGCGTGTGTAAAAAAGCAGTTTAATTAATATAATAAAGGGAAAAATAAATTTCGCAAAATTTGAAACGCCGAACTTGATTAATATGCCGTTTAAACAAAGAGATGGATTTTTTTTATTGGCTTGAAGCTTGGATATGGATTAGGTTATCAATTTTATTACGTGGTGTAATAAATTTAACGGGCCTATTTGAAGTTTTTATGTATACTGGGTGTTGTAAATTCGACACTCATCATATTGGGAACTCGGAAACAGGAAGAGATACCCTATATCTCTTACCGTTTAGTAACTGGGCTTATCTTTGTCATTTCCTGATTTTTTTAACACGCATTGGCTTTTTATGAAAATATTCTTTGTTACAGATTTCTTATACCGGGTATTTCCCAAAATTGTCTCAACTCTATAGTTTTTTTATTTTTTTTTCACAGATAAAAAAACGATATTAATGTTAAACTTACCTTAAAGTGTTAATGTACCTCTGTTTTCAATACACTCGCTATAAGTCGTCGCGGTATCCAGTGGATAAGGTGGTTAATCTCTTCTTGGAGTATGGTATTCCAGGCCACCTGAACTTCGTTGCGTTTGTGGGGCTCCAATAAATTATGTAGCCATCTTCCCATCATATCCCTGACATGTTCTATTGTAGAAAGGTCTGGAGATCGAGGAAGCCACTGAAAAATATCCATACCAAAAGCTTAAAAAAATGCTAATTTAAATGTCATTTGTAGTATAACATAACCAGGGTAGTTCGACAAAGTTGAAGAGATAAGATCTTAGCCATCTGTAGAACAAAATAGTTTAAATGAAATAAAGGAACCTACTGGGAGGTTAATTAAATTTGAGGAGAATAGGTTATGTAAATCAAAATTTAAATTGGTAAATAGCCTTACTTATTTTATTAAATGAAATAAAATGTGCCGTACCTACTCTGGCTAGAATTCACAAGAGAAAAGAGCACGGCAGAGAAAATCTTGATCACTATTCCAAAAAATCCAATTGTTGTTCTGAACTTATGAAAAGTAATAATAATAACATAAAAAATACAGTCCACTTAATCAGGTTTATAGGTTAATACATTCAAAATTGAATTCTTTGCCACAGTAACCAGAACTTACGAACCAAAATAAAATCAATGCGTCGCGAAGGGTAGCCAGGTTTGTTCCAACCCGCCGCAGAACCGTCACCGAACGATCACGCTCGTGCGCAGTAATTCAAATGTGTTCCAACCAAGATTTGACGGTTATCGGACGATCCTGTTTGCGTACCAACCTACCTTGGGATCGTTTAGTGTTTAGTTACGATTTCAGAACGGTAATATCAGTACATGGTCCAAATTGAGAACTGCTTGGGTTGACTTGCGCATTAAACTAACCATATTGAACAGGGTTTATCGATTTTTAACAACTGATTCTGGTCCGGCGTCCGGCTGATGCTTCTGTCTTGGTTATTTTTTACGAATTCGAATACGTGTGCGTTATACTTTTGCTTGTGAGTTTGTGTGGAGTAAATCGTTCGGAAATTGTAACTAGGTAATTTTTTATTTATAAAATAATGTTTAAAAATTCTACCACTGCAATGAAATAACATGAAACTACGCATAACATGATCATAAAAAAGAGGAAAGGTAAGGGAGTTAGTGATTATACAGTTGAAACAACACTTACCAACAATTACTGGAATCTGATTCTCCAATTCAAGAATAATAAATATTATTATTGCAAATTGCAAATAAAAATAATAGGGTTATGTTATGAAATTCTAAACAAAAACAAAAAACCGATCGATACACGCACGCTTGACACTTTTGACAGTCCCGAAAACAATCCACACAGCATTCCAACGTTGATACTTTTTGCACCGTCCCGAAACTCTATTCGAAGTCCGCGCATGCTAACAAAGTGCAAAAAAACCGATTCGAGTACGATTTCGAAATGATCCCGAAATGCTGTTTGGAACAAACCTTAAGTCATACTGAACCAAAAACATCGACACGAATAAAATATGCTTTTAAACTGAAATTATTCCGAGTATAAATCGAATTCACATGTTATATAATACCTTTGTCAGACCAAATAAATAGAGAAAAACTTTAGCACAGAATATTACAACAGGAAAATAAACTATATGCCTTTAGTTAACACTAGTTAAATAACGAGAAAACATTATTTTCTTTACCTTTAATAACATTCTTTTGCCACAATAACCAGAACTTACAAACCAAAATAACATCAACGCGTCTCGAACGGTAGTCTAGGAGCGATTACCTAACATCTATCATCTCTGTTGTCTGATTTCCTTTTCCCCAGTTTGCAAATCATTTTTATATTATCAATATTTTAAAAATCAATAATTTTATTTATGTATACAGAGTGTCTTAAAACTGAATGTTTCGGATTTAAAGAAATGTGTTTATTTTTAAATAGGCATAATATTCTGAAACGATTAAAAAAACATCTAAAATTATAATTTATTCGAAATTTTCTATACGATTTGATGTCAAACCAAACTAATGACATCGAGCATATTTATTTCCTCAATATATCAGCCTTTCAGAATATGTATCTACATACATATTTTTTGTTATCTTTCGTTAATTAATTCTTCAATAAGTACAGTGGCACATTATTGTTTCCACTGACATACGATAATTAATTATTATTGGTTTTTGTTGTGTACGCTTGCAAATGAATCGTCAATTTTTTCTAATTGTTTTATTATACCTAGTTGTTATAAAAAATATTTAATATATCTACTGTGAATAATAATTAAAACAGTTCTGAACTAATTGGCATTACTATTCCCGATATTTAATAATATTTAAATGTTTTATCATAAAATAAAATAGAAATAGATTAATAATATTATATTACTCGCAAACCCAGCTAAAGTGAAATGAGAATTTTATTTTTCTACGACTAGCCTAGAAAATGCAGTTTGACACACGGAAAACTCGATCTGAAATTGACGTTTTGCAAACTATTCTGTGCCAAGGATTTAGAGCATGACATGTGTCATTTTGCACACGATATGTGCCAATTTTAACATGTTTAACCCCCAATGTTTAGCTGAAACGCCAAACGCAACGCAGCCGTTAGAAAAGTGTCATCATTACATCGCAAATTATTTCACAAAGCTGGCAAAAACTGAGTGAGTCTGCTGCTAATTTGTAGTCGTAGAAAAAATAGCGTAAAAAACTCGTTCAAAAACTTCTTTGTTCACTCGTTCGGCTTGTCGTCCAACAAACTGTCGTCCTCGTGTGCAAAACGTCGTTTTCGAAACTCGTTGTTTAATATACTATTGTCAGTGTTTTTTGTCTCGATTAATTTAACAGTTGTTGTCAGCTGCGTGACGTGAGCTGTCAATTGCTGAAGATGACGGAGTTCCAAACTAACTAATTTATTTAAAGATTTCTGTATAATTTTTTCCCTAGGTACTAAGACGATTCAAACAAATCAGAAACCAGTAAAATCAGTATATTATAATAGTAAAATGGCCTATATAAAAGTACCTGTTTAATAAAATTGTAAAAAAATGTAAACTAAATTTATTTATCAAAGTCTATATAAAATATGAGCAGCTATCATACATCCTCTTTAAATTTCAGGAAGAAAAAATATATAGGTAATAAAAGTTAATTTTTTTATATACTTTTATTGAAATAATTATTGTCTTTTTATGGTTTTCCTTGATATTAAGTTTTAGTTATTATTAGAGTTTTTATAGCCACTAAATTTTCTGAGATGTCACTTGCATATACAGGGTCGTCAGAATTGTATTGGATTTTTATTTCTATTTTTTTCAAATAATTTTTGAACTAACGTCGATATTTGTATGAAAATTTCACACCTCTACTTTTCAACCAATAACATGCTTTAATGTTGACTAGTTACCATGGCAACTGAAAAAATTTCCGGAAATTTTTTCGAGGCGCCACGAAACTTTAGTGGAAATTTTTTGACAGTTGAAAAGGTAAACATAAGATCTACAATCATAATGTGAATGAACTACAATGTCTATATATTGAAATATTACCCATTTGAGTTTTAGCATTTGATGTAACTAATTAAAATATAATAATATTTGTTAACATTATTAACAAATTGAAATTATTTTAAAATGTCATGTTGGATTAATATTTTTTTTCAAATTTAGGTGTGAAATTTTCTTACCGAATACCACGCAAGCTTAAATTATTCCTGGAAATTTTCTTTCGGGCACGAATATTTTAGGAAAATTATCCCTCGTCTTCGACTCGGGATAATTTTCAAAATATTCGTGCCTTCAAAAAAATTTCCGAAAATAATTTAAGCTCTTGTGATATTATAAGTGAAAATTTCACACCTCAACTTTTCAACCAATAACATGCTTTAATGTTGACTAGTTACCATGGCAACTGAAAAAATTTCCGGAAATTTTTTGACAGTTGAAAAGGTAAACATAAGATCTACAATCATAATGTGAATGAACTACAATGTCTATATATTGAAATATTACCCATTTGAGTTTTAGCATTTGATGTAACTAATTAAAAATATAATAATATTTGTTAATATTATTAACAAATTGAAATTATTTTAAAATGTCATGTTGGATTAATATTTTTTTTTTCTAATTTAGGTGTGAAATTTTCTTACCGAATACCACGCAAGCTTAGAATATTCCTGGAAATTTTCTTTCGGGCACGAATATTTTAGGAAAATTATCCCTCGTCTTCGACTCGGGATAATTTTCAAAATATTCGTGCCCTCAAAAAAATTTCCGAAAATAATTTAAGCTCTTGTGATATTATAAGTGAAAATTTCACACCCTACTTTTCAACCAATAACATGCTTTAATGTTGACTAGTTACCATGGCAACTGAAAAAATTTCCGGAAATTTTTCGAGGCGCCACTGAAACTTTAGTGGAAATTTTTGACAGTTGAAAAGGTAAACATAAGATCTACAATCATAATGTGAATGAACTACAATGTCTATATATTGAAATATTACCCATTTGAGTTTTAGCATTTGATGTAACTAATTAAAAAAATATAATAATATTTGTTAATATTATTAACAAATTGAAATTATTTTAAAATGTCATGTTGGATTAATATTTTTTTTTCAAATTTAGGTGTGAAATTTTCTTACCGAATACCACGCAAGCTTAAATTATTCCTGGAAATTTTCTTTCGGGCACGAATATTTTAGGAAAATTATCCCTCGTCTTCGACTCGGGATAATTTTCAAAATATTCGTGCCCTCAAAAAAATTTCCGAAAATAATTTAAGCTCTTGTGATATTATAAGTGAAAATTAGTGTCTTTTTGGTGTGGTGTCGCGGTAGTTTTATACAGGTACGGACGAAAAGTTATTACTCTTCAAAACAGTTAAAAAAAATAGGTAGGTGGTGCCCAAGTAGGAGTCATATTGACTTCAAAATCAAATTTGTCATGTCAAAAAACACGTAGACACTAATTTTATCAAAAATCGACTATAGTTTATTTGAAAAAAAAAACCGGAATAAATTTGAAACTTCTACACTCTGTATCTCCGAAACGAAGCATTTTAAGATATAAATATATAAGAACTTTTTTAATTATTTTATTATTAATGATGCCGAAGTTTGCCAAAGTGTCCCGAATACAATTCCTTATATAATAATTATACAGGGTGAGTCATAAATAAGTGCAAATATTTTAGTGGTAGTATATTTTGACTCCAGAAACACGTCTATCAGTTTTTTTCGCGGAGAAAATTTTTGAAGCTTCATTTTTTTCAATTTTTTTTTAGAAAATCTTTTAGTTTTTAGTTAGAAAACATAATATCTTGACAATATGACAACATAACTAGTAGATTAAATTTACAAAAAAAAGAACCCAGAAAAGATCGAGTGGTTCTCAAAATTTAAGCAAAAAATAATTTTTTGGAAATTTTCAAAGTAAAATAACTCCGTTATTTTCGACTTATTTGAAAAACGATAAAGAGAAAATATGTTTCTTTTATCGAGATCTATCCGCAATGAAAATATTATCACCCTGTATAATAATTATATACGAACTTTGTTTGCATTTTTTTTAATAGTGACAAACCAGCATTTGTATGTTTACCTTTGGTTTGTGTATGTAAGGTTTATGTAAACTATATTTACATCATCTGCCTAAGTATATAAAAAATATATTTATTTTTTTCCAGATGTTTTCCTTAATATAATAGCATTCTTTTGACCATTGATTCCAAAGCATGTGTTATATTATTTCACAAACCGGTCAAAACAAAGATATTATCGCGATAATCTAGAATTCCGATTAAAAAAAAATCTGTAACCCACTTTATAATTATGAAAACACAGAAAGAAAAAAATGTAGAGCACTCTTTGCCATACTTATTACCACTTTCAATTTCTTCATTCACTATATAGATACGCCTATTTACGTAACAATCTGACCGTCTGTCTGGTGAATGTCTAGGTTAGATTCCTACTATAAATTAGACCCGGTCATTTTTTTTTCGTCAGTCAGTACCACGGGTCAAACAGTACCTATTTGAAAACCAAGAAAACTTAACCAAAATGTTCGCAAAGGTACTATAATTAATATTTGTTTTTATTTTTTTTTAATACAAGGTATCTCAGAAATAAGTGCAAGTATTTTAACCGGTTCAACCCCAGAAACACGCCTATGAGGTTTTTTTCGCGAAATTTTTTTTTTTTAAAATTCGGAACTTTTTGAATTTTTTTTTTAGTTTTTAATTAAAACACATAATTTCTTGATAATATGGCAACATAGGTAGTAGATTAAATTTACAAGCAAGAAAATCCAGAAAAGATCCAGTGGTTCTCAAAATTTGAGCAAAAAATAATTTTTTTGGAAATTTTCACTTATAATATCACGAGAGCTTAAATTATTTTCGGAAATTCTTTTGAGGGCACGAATATTTTGAAAATTATCCCGAGTCGAAGACGAGGGATAATTTTCCTAAAATATTCGTGCCCGAAAGAAAATTTCCAGGAATAATTTAAGCTTGCGTGGTATTCGGTAAGAAAATTTCACACCTAAATTTGAAAAAAAAATATTAATCCAACATGACATTTTAATCCAACATGACAGCTTTAGTTAAATAAAGGCGGCAGAACTATATTTTTTAGAACATGGCAATTTCGAAGAAATTCATATGTAGGTATATCTAACATATTTCCTTAAATAAAAAATATTACCAACCTTAGTTACATCAAATGCTAAAACTCAAATGGGTAATATTTCAATATATAGACATTGTAGTTCATTCACATTATGATTGTAGATCTTATGTTTACCTTTTCAACTGTCAAAAAATTTCCACTAAAGTTTCGTGGCGCCTCGAAAAAATTTCCGGAAATTTTTTCAGTTGCCATGGTAACTAGTCAACATTAAAGCATGTTATTGGTTGAAAAGTAGAGGTGTGAAATTTTCAAAGTAAAATAACTCCGTTATTTTCGACTTATTTGAAGAACGATAAAGAGAAAATATGTTTCTTTTATCGAGATCTACCACCCCTTAGAATACTTGCACTTCTTTCTGGGACACCCTGTATACACTGACACTGTATACAGGGTGTTTCAAAAAAACATGTGCCATCTCTCTTGGGGAGATTCCTCACGTAAAAATAAGATCTATTTTTCATATCAACATAGGTCCGATTCTGCTTCCTTTCGTAGCTACAGGGTGTTAAAAGTTTAAAATTTTTTCGATTTATTATAATTTTCTTCCAAGTATTTTTAACCGGTTCGAATGAAATTTTGAGGGTAAAAATTACTATAAACGCGACATATTGTACTGCAAGGTATTACTTTTAAATCTTTTTATATTATTTGAAACGTTTGAAATTGCTTAAAAATTATTTTTGACGTTTGAAAAAAAAACATGTTCTATTCGGACTAAAAATGAGTAGATAAAACTTTGGATAAATATTTTTTCTAAGATATTCTAATGTGAATTTGTCTCTATTTCCAGATCTTCTTCATCTCCGCTCTTGTAGCTGTCTCCCAGGCTGGAGTCTTCGAACTCCCTTCAGCCCACTCCTATTCCGCCCCTGTTCTGGCCAAATACGCCCCCCAGCAAAGTGCTGACTACTATGCCCCCCCAAAATACGAATTCAACTACGGAGTACAAGACCCCCACACTGGCGACCACAAGACCCAGCACGAAGTACGGGAAGGTGATGTTGTAAAGGGTTCATACACCGTTGCCGAACCCGACGGTACCTTGAGAACCGTCCACTACACCGCTGACGACCACAACGGTTTCAATGCTGTCGTTGAGAAATCCGGACACCCTGTACATCCTGCACCAGCTAAGGTTGCTTATGCTGCCCCAGCTGCTTATGCTGCTCCAGCTGCGTATGCTGCCCCAGCTCATTACTACCATCATTAGGATTTGACAGTCAGTTAGAAGACACGGAATGCCATTTTTGTATATAATGTACTGACTATGAAAAAATGTGTAGCTTGTTTTAGAGGCCTTTAATTTTTGTATGAAGGCGTCTAGAACAGTGTGTTGTGTTATTTTTTCTTTTATTTATTCTTGTTTTTATATTTTTATACGAATTTATGAATAAATTTTGTATATTTGCAAACATGCATTTTTTTGTTAAGAAAAATCGTCAAGGTGTATATGAATTAATTCATACACATACTTCAACAATTTTTTAGTTTTTTTTCAGTGATTTAACTGTTTTCAAGAGTAATAACTTTTCGCCTGTACCTGTATAAAACTACTGAGTGAGAAAATATACATTCGTGATTTTCTACGTAAAAAATGTCTCTTGGTAAAAATCGCTACGAGCGACCTTCCTGAATACAGTTCGGACCACCCTGTATAGTATACAGAATTACAGAATCAAAATATATACTTCTATATTAGTAACACGCAAAGCAAAAAAAAACGTAATTATATGATATAAAAAAACCTCTAAGTAATGTTCAAAACCACAATTTCTTTCAAAACGTGAACTTGTATTATTCCTATTTAAATTATTAGATCGTATTTTTTATAGATTTTAATGTGGTGAACGTGTAAGTCCATTGTCAACTGACCTATATAAGACAAATTATTTATAAAATAGTTTAGTTATTGTGGTTTTATAAGTCGAAGAATAATGTTCAGAAATATAGTATTAAATCAGGTAAAAATAACTCTCTTGTCACATCAAAATAAAACACTAATTCGCCACAATACACCAGAACACTTTACTTCTGAACAGTACGCGCATTTTTGCACCCACTAATATACAGGGTGTTCCATTTAATAAAGCGAAGAAAAATTATTTTACATTTTAGAAAGTTTGGCGTAAAATTTTGAACATCCTGTATGATATACGATTACCATATTTATAGCAAAGTAAGTACAGACCATCTAAAAAATAAATATCTAATATAGTTTGGATATCAGGACAGTTCTTTTATTTTCAATAATTTTTTAAGAAAGGCTAAAAAATATATATTTTTTATTTATTTATTAATATCTCTAAAACTATCGAAATATATTTACTCATATCTTAGGATTATGTAAAGTGATCTGATAAGAAGACAAAAATTCCATAATATACAGGGCGTTCCATTTAAAAAAAATTATCCCGATCCACTCACACGTTTTTAAGCCACCTATAGAATTTAAAATATTTTCCTGGAATACATCTAGAAACAGAAATAAACGGGTTTGAACAAAAAATGAACAGGTCTGTTGTTTTAAACTAAAAAGCCGTTAAAAGCAGTTCAAAAGCTGTTGTTTCTTGTTTAAACCTGTTTATTCTTGTTTATTAGCCTATTTTAACTGTTCCTAGCTGATGACGTCACTTCCGGCTCCTTGCTCCACTGCTCCACTGATGGTGAAACCCCCTTCTACCTCTACTAGTATAGTTCAACCCCAGAAAGAAGCCTATGAGGTTTTTTCGCGAAAAAAATTGTAAATTCGACATTTTTTGAAGAAAAAATTGGATTGTTTTTAGTTTTTAGTTAAAAAACATAATTTCTTGATAATATGGCAACATAGGTATTAGATTAAATTTACAAGAGAGAAAATGCAGAAAAGATTCAGTGGTTCTCAAAATGTTTTCAAAAAATCATTTATTTTGGAAATTTTCAAAATAAAATATCTCTGTTATTTTGTACTTACTTGAAAAACGATAATGAGAAAATATGTTTTTTTTATCGAGAACTACCACCCTTTAAAATACTTGCACTTATTTCTGGGACACCCTGTCTATAAGACTTACACTTTTTATTTTCAAATAGATATCCATTTTGATGTTGCTGGCAATCATCGAAACTCAAAGCTTGGAAGAATCAATAAACGTAGAAGTACCAGTGTCCTACCTCAATTCCCTAAAATACACCTCCATAATTCCTTTTGGTGCTCAAGGTAGTTCTAACAAACTACGCTTGGATCAGTACCAATACAGTTATGGTGTAGCCGATCCTGAAACAGGTGATAACAAAGATCATTACGAAATTAGAGACGGTGATGTGGTTAAAGGATCTTATACCATAGCCGAACCGGATGGTACAGTTAGAACAGTGAAGTACACCGCTGATCAAAACGGTTTTAATGCTGTGGTAGGGAAATCTGGACAATCTGTATAATTTTTTAATTAGTATGTATCAAAATAAATTGAATATTTTGTTTGTAGGGATGGTATTATTGTTTGATTTCTTGTCTCTGATAAAAAGATCTCTTGTTATTATATGTATTATTATAAATCATTAATGCAGAAACTAAAGATATTTACGATTATTAAGTTTTTAAAATGTCACCCTGTATTGTGATTAGCCACAGAATCAAAATTTAACAGGTTGAAGAATTCTTTACAGATCATAATACATTACAGACCTTAATATAGAGCCAATAATAAACTTTCAATCTTCGACCTAAGGTCTTCATTTTATTAATATTATTATTTACACTGCATTTCTATGCTTTAAAACGAGAAAATTGAGAAATTCATCTAGTAAGTCGATAGTTAAGTGAAAGCCCAACACACTTACAATTTTCTTTTAAAAAAGAACTCTTATTTAATAAAGGAAGAATCTCTCTCAAAGTAGCTCAAAGCCCTGAGCAGCTTAGATTTTGTTATAGAAAAATTATATAAGTCGATTCCGTCTTCGAGATAGAGTTCTTGTAAGACGTCTTTTTCCTATGGGAGTTGGGTTAAATTAATTTCCTTTTTTTTGCTGCAAAATGATCTAGATATTAAAATACGAAAATAGAATGAGAAATGGTTACGGTTAAATATATTAAAAGCGTAGAATAAGCTTTTGTAACTATAAGATTTTAGTCTATTTGTGAAGAAAGATTAACTTTTTTAATTTTATACTGCAAAGGGCTCTTTAACTCAAACGGTTTTCCAGATTTTCAAAAAAATCTGTTTTTTCAATTTTATTTTTATAGTAAAATTCAAAATTAATTAACGATGATTTTTTTTCTAATTCTTAGAAATCTAAGACATCTAAAAATAATATGATCATGGTTTTTAAACGAAAAGCCGATTTTTAGCGGAGGAAAGAAAATTAAAATCTTCATTGTTTAATCTTTGTGAAACATGGCACACACTAAAAATCGTCAGAAAATGTCTTTTAATACTCCTTTACAATCAGGAATTTTTTAGAATTTTTTGAAGTGGTGGAAAAATATGAAAGAAATTAAAAACTCAATTTTTTTCTAAAATCTTCTGTTTTAACTAACTTATATTTTTGTTTAGTTTAAAAAAGTGCGTCGGAAAATATTTTTTTATTAAAAATACATCCTTGCCTGAAATAAACATAAAAATTATTATAAAAAAATGAGTCCGAGAAGATTTTAGAAAAAAAAGATTTAAAAAAATGAGTTTTTAATTTTTTTCATATTGTTCCACCAATTCAAAAAATTCTAAAAAAGTCCTGAGTGTAAAGAAGTGGTACCTAATTCGTGGTACGAAAATTGTTTTTTATGACGATTTTTTTTCCTGTGCTGGACCCGGCATAAGAGCCAATATTTTTTTTCTGGATCTACTTTTTTTGTTTTTAATAAATACGAACTTTTGACTACAGATAAAAAAAACTTATGTAAATTTATTAATATTAACTGGTGACCCAGAAATCTCTACAAAATCATTAGCATTCAAATTTTTATATTGTCTCCTTTGTAATTAGTAATAAATTTTCATGAACTGAATAATACAATTTGTTTTTCTTGGAATTAAAAAAGAGAAACATTGTTTTGGAACGAGATACAGACTGTTTATTTAAGTGAAGAAAAATATGAAATAATGAAAGAACAAGCAATTAAGAATTGAAATATCTGATCTTTTTTTATGTAAAAAGCTCCTGAAGTTTTTCAGTAGCACATTTTTTGAATACAAATTTGCATAGTTAGGGGAAAAATATTTTTATTGTGGACAATAAATAGGGTTGTCTAGTTATTTTGTAGTAGCACTAAATTTCATGTTGTTGTAAGTCAATGAATACTGGTTATAACCAAAATTATGGTTTTAGAAAAAAAGTCATTTTTGCAAATATACAAAATTTATTTATAAATTCGTATAAAAAGGAAAAACAAGAATAAATAAAAGAAGAAACAACACAACATAATGTTCTAAAAACCTTCAAAAAAACTAAAGGCTTCCAAAACAATCTACACACATTTTCACAGATAGTACATTATAATATACAAAAATGGCATTCTGTCTTCTAATTCACTACAAAACCCTAATGATGGTAGTAATGAGCTGGGGCAGCATAAGCAGCTGGGACAGCATAAGCAACCTTAGCTGGAGCGGGATGTACAGGGTGTCCGGATTTCTCAACGACAGCGTTGAAACCGTTGTGGTCGTCAGCGGTGTAGTGGACGGTTCTCAAGGTACCATCAGGTTCAGCAACGCTGTAGGAACCCTTTACAACATCACCATCACGTACTTCGTGCTGGGTCTTGTGGTCACCAGTGTGGGGGTCTTGAACTCCGTAGTTGTACTCGTATTTGGGGTGGGCAAAGTAGTCTACGCTTTCGTGTCCGTGGGCGTAGGCTGGGGCGGCGTGGGAGTATACAGGGGCGGCATGAGAGTAGACTGGGGCGGCGTGGGAATATACAGGGGCGGCAGCAATGGAGGAGTACGATGAAGCATGGCCGTGAGGGTATTCTAGGAGGCCAGCTTGGGCTACAGCTACCAAAGCAGCCACGGAAAGAATCTGAAATGAAACAATATAATTTAGTCAATATTTAATGAAATAGTATACAGGGTGGTCCAAACTGTATTCCGGAAACTTCGGCAGCATATGATGCAGATAAAAATATGTAAAAAAGTTAATATACATGTATGTTCTAAAGTGCTTCGTTTCGGGAATATTTTTCATTTTTTCTTAAGAAACTATTTGAGACAGAGGTTACCAAAAATGTTTTTTTTTATATCTTCTACCGGGTAAATGAATTTGTAGATATAGTATGACTTTTTTTGAAACTTTAGTTTCGGAGATATAAATTTAATCGGACTTTTTAAAAAAATAATTTTTATTAAAAAACTATTTGAGACAGAGTTTACCAAAAACTTTTTTTTATTTTATGAGTTTCATTGTTATTTCGATTTTTTCCGAATAATTTCTGAAGTAACGTCAAAATGTCATTGTAAATTGGTGTCTTGGAGTTTTTTGACATGAGAAATTTGATTTTGAGGCGCCACCTATATGAGTTTAAACTATTTTGATGTATTAAACTACTGAGTGAAAAAATATACATCTCCGTGACTTTTTATGTAAAAAATATCTTTTGGTAAAAATCGCTACAAGCAACCGACAAAAAATACCACGTTGATACAACCTATTGAGAATAAATAAACACGTTGATTTGACTGAAATAATTTTTTTAAATTAATCATAAATTTTTCTTCGAAAACATGATGATAAAACAGTCTCTGTTGAATTTTTAGCACAAAAACATTTCAAATGTATGATTTCAGTCTAAAAACTATTTAGTCAAAATGTTTAATTTATGTCTAATTTGGATTCCAAATATCTCGAGAACTATTATTCGTAGCGATTTTTACCAAGAAACATTTTTTACGTAAAAAACGTCGTAAATGTATATTTTTTTACTCAATAGTTTTATACAGGTACGGACGAAAAGTTATTACTCTTCAAACAAGTAAAAAAAAATATGTATGTGGCGCCCTCTACAAGTAGGAATCATATTGACATTAAAATCAAATTTCTCGTGTCAAAAAACTCCTAGACTACCAATTTTTATTAAAAATATTAACCTTACTTCAGAAATTATTTGGAAAAAATCGAAATAAAAATAAAACTTCTATACCCTGTATCTCCGAAACTAAACATTTTAGGACATACATTTATACAAACTTTTTTACTTGTTTTTATCTGCAAAATATAAAAAGTTAATAGAGGTGAGCCACTTTAGAGAAACACCCTGTATAGGGACATCAATAGGAGTTTTATTGACTTTTTTTTTAGGTTGCAACTGGTAAAATGTTTCATAAAATACTGTAAAATATAGGAAGAAAAGCAACAGGAAATATATTTTGATATGATCCAACGTAATGCAAGTTGGGAATAGGAGTTTCTATATGTCGGGGCGCAATTTTCGCATAAAGAGTGGAACAGAGGGCGGAAAAGTGTAGAACAGCGGTGCCATTACGTTGTTCGTTTTGCGGCAAATACAAAGAAATATTCTAGCATACATTTCCGGAGCGCCAAACATGTAGTGCGCCGCCCAAACTCAACTAATTTCCTACTACTAGGAATATACCTATACTATTTTACCGTTCGTTCTTTTCGTCCTTTTATTTTCAAATTTTCTCTTTTGGCGTATACCTACCATATTTTGTTGCGACCTTAATATAAAACGATGTTTCTGTTTGTGGTTATTGTACGTAGACGTGGAAAAAGTAAATATGAGTCAAGACATTTGTCTCACTCATATAATTTTGTATTTTTTCAGATAAAATAACAACGAGATTTTTATGTATATTAGTATATACATAAAAATCTCGTTATATAGGTATGTTAGTATATGACATAAATTAGGATTGATTGGCGTATTTAGTTGTTTTTGGTCACTACCTGTTTCACCGGAAATGTATCACCCTCGGTATTTTTTATTTTATTTCATAGCAAATGACATTCTGAATAGAATGACATATCATATGTCACCTTTTGACATTTTTGTTTAAAAAAAATTGTATTTTCAATTTCAATTTAGAGTGCCACATGGCTGTGTTAAAAACACTCATTTTTAATCAAGGAGCCTTGGAAAAATAGATTTGATCGTCTAATGTTTTTGGTGTTTTTTCCTGGCGTATTAAAAGATGCCCAAATCATATTTTTAATAGTATCTCAATTTTTTCAAATGGAACAAGGGTGGCTCATTGGCATATTTGGAAAAAGCATTTTTTTATGAATAATTTGGTACCACACACTTGGTATTTCCAGTCAAATTGTCGTTATGAACCGCATGTTATAATTTCGAATATGTCAAATATTGGCATATGATATGCCATTCTATTCAGAGTGTCATTTTCTATCAAATAAAGCAAAAAATACCAAGAGTGTCATTTAAAAATCAAAAGTTGTAGTTATTTCCGGTGAAACAGGAAGTGGCCGAAAACAATTGAATACGTCAATCAATCCCAATTTATGTCATATACTAACATACCAAATATCGTTGATTAATCTGAAAAAATAAAAAAGTTATAGGGGGTGAGCCACTTTTGAGACGCACCCGGTACAGAAAGTGGCATTGTATTTTACTTTTAAAGTACTCTTAGTGGCATTGTATTTACCAAAGATTGGCACATTTGAGGAGAAAAACTATCCCAAATTTCCTGCAGTTTTGTCCGCAAATCAAAAATTGTTCGTTGAGGGTGGTTTCTTAAATATTGCTTCATTTTATGCCACACAGTTTCTATAACATTAAGGTCCGGACTACTTGCAGGATAGTATAGAACTTTTATATTATTATTACCGAACCAATTTTTAGTTGATTTTGCTGAATGGCATGATGCTCCATCTTGTTGAAAAATATAGTTTTCCTTTGGAAACAATTCTTGAGCACTAGGCAAAAGTGAAGTCTCAAGTATATGTTGATATTTTTGGGCGTTAACAGTGCCATCTATAAAATTTAATTTGCCCAAACCTCTTGCTGACATGCAACCCCAAACCATAATCCCCTTAGGAAATTTAACAACCCTCTTTAAGCAATCTTTATGAAAGGCTTCTGCTTTATATTTCGTATTATTCTTTTTCGATGATCTCCAACGCAAACATCAAATTTAGACTCATCGCTAAATAAGGTTATTCCAATCATTTTGTGTCCACGATAATTTAGATTTTGCCCAATTGTATCGATTTTTCTTTTGAATTTCTGTCAGTAGCGGTTTTTCTTTGGCCTAAATAAGAATTTGTATCAATAATCTTCAGGTAATTGATCATCCACACAAAATAAAGTTTACCTTGTAAACCCCCAGACCGCATTTATGGATATATTTTCGGCAACATTCTCTTGATATATTTAATCCAGTTATAGTATTCCATTTAACTGTTACTTCGCCAAGAGTACTTCTTCTCGCAGACTTGCAAATTTTTACTAAATTTCGTAAATCTCTCTGAGATACAACTTTTGGCCTTTCCGAACTTTTACCTCTAACGCCTACACTCGCAGATTCGCCGTATTTTTTTATTATATTAAAGACCGTGGTTTTTGGAATACTTAAATCATCAGAAATTTTTCCCGTACTTTATTGACGAATGATAATTTCGCGTAGTTTTTGATTTGTAGCTTTTCCACAGACCATTACTTTGGATTAAATTAACAAAATTGAAAATTTTTGAGATGGAACCATGATATTAGGATATTAGCAGTGATAACTTAGGCCTGGCATAATGAACAATAGGCCCAACTACAAAGAGAGTATCTAAATATGTGAGGAAAGCTACACCATAACTATCACAGAACAGTAACTATCACAGAGCACGATACAAAACTACTAAGTATGTACTTACTTTGGAGAACATGATGTTGATAGAATGATACCTGTTTGAACTATACTCCCATAACCACACCAGTACATATTTATATAGTAATTAAAGCTCGTACTGCGTGTGAATAAAGTACCCCACCATCTCTAATTTTTTTCTCAACCACGCAACCACGTCTTATCCCAAAATGTACGATAATATGAAAGTGTTTCGTTTGCCGCCAAAATCTAGATAGCTAATCGTGACCTAGTAATCTTGAGGCAACGCCATAAAAAAATCGGCATAATAACAAGAGCTATTGTCAGTTTTTAATGGTGCTGTTTATGTAAGAACAATGATGGTAATCGATATGATCGATATGGTATGGATTTTTTTGGGTGGTACCAATATAATCATTATTTTTCTTTATTGGGATTAGATGTCTTAAAATAGAGATAGAAAAATATTTAGAAGGCTCATGCTCTGATAAATATAGTAAATTTATTGATAAGTATATTCATTTAAATAACAATTATTCCTTAAGTGACTCGCTGATTAATCACGATCCTGCTCAAACCACTCAACGTAAGAAGCTCAATTTTGGCATACAGGTTGATTCTAGGGTGTAGTGGTTCGATAAGAAGGGATTTTTCGAAATTCCAGTTCCAAGGGGGTGAAACCACCCCTCAAATATTACAATATTTTTTATTTAAAAAACGGCCAAGTTTCCGTAAAAACGCTTAAACACGTATATTTTATTTTTTCTTACATATTTTAAGATTTTTTAAAAATGTATACAGGGTGTTTCGAAAAATCTGGTCATTAATTAATTACGATCCTGCTTAAAACGCTTGCTACCTTGTACTAGGCTGTACCTTGCTACTCCTACTAGGTGTTAAACGCTATAAACAGGAGCTATTATTACTATAAGCTGAGAATGATGATGCTATAATTTCTAATCAGAAAATAAATAAAAAATAGTTCTAAAAATATTCTTTAACACAGTATTTTAAAAAACAAGAGTAAATTTGACAGAAATATGACCTTTGGCTAGTACAACAATGGGTTACTCATACAATCCTTTCATCTAATCTACATTATCGACGCTTATTAGGAAAAATAAATTGTTTTTTGAAGTGGTCCACTTCGGGTCGGACCAGTGGAAGGTGTAAAACTAATACGGCATTCAAGGTTCGCTGACTTTTTATAATACAAGGTGTTCGGTACTGTAGGTACGTCCAAGATTGCTCGGTCATTATTAGAGATGTGCCGAAAGCTTATAAAGAGCTAGGCATATTTTTATTGTTATTTTGTTACACGCTTTGAAGGAATTTAATGTTAAAATTTTGATGTGTTAGTTTAATATATTTTGTTCTAGTGGACCGATCTTGATAATATTTTAAGCAATTTCTAGCTAAATTATTTGAGTTTTTAGTATCTCTTTCTAAAATAAAAATGGAAGTTTTCATCCATCAATTATACGAGGTAAAACCTAATGTTGATATTTTGGTGAAAGTTTGAAACACCCTGTGGAATATGTTAACAAAGCAAGGTCATATAAATGCTATTCAAGTTAACAAAGCAAGGTCATATAAATGCTATTCAAGTTAACAAAGCAAGGTCATATAAACTCCTGATGGACACATGCCATCGAGTTCGAAAGGACCCACTCCAAGAAAGTTTTCTCATTATAATTCGGTTTTAATATATTCTTTTGGTCATAATAATGCTATTTAATAATGAATTTATACCCCGCAATCCAAGAATCGTACTTCTTCAGCTAATGGTACACTGCTGATGGACACATGCCATCGAGTTCGAAAGGACCCACTCCATGAAAGTTTTCTCGTTATAATTCGGTTTTAATATATTCTTTTGGTGATAATAATGTTATTTAATAATGAATTTATACACCGCAATATAAGAATCGTACTTCTTCAGCTAATGGCAAACTGCTGATGGACACATGCCATCGAGTTCGAAAGGACCCACTCCAGAAAAGCTTTCTCATTATAATTCGCTTTTAATATATTTTTTTGGTGATAATAATGTTATTTAATAATGAATTTATACCGCGCAATCCAAGAATCGTACTTCTTCAGCTAATGGTAAACTGCTGATGGACACATGCCATCGAGTTCGAAAGGACCCACTCCAAGAAAGTTTTCTCGTTATAATTCGGTTTTAATATATTCTTTTGGTCATAATAATGCTATTTAATAATGAATTTATACCCCCCAATCCAAGAATCGTAGTTTTTCAGCTAATGGTTAACTGCTGATGGACACACGCCATCGAGTTCGAAAGGACCCACTACATGAAAGTTTTCTCGTAATAATCCGGTTTTAATATATTCTTTTGGTGATAATAATGTTATTTAATAATGAACTTATACCGCGCAATTCAAGAATCGTACTTCTTCAGCTAATGGTAAACTGCTGATGGACACATGCCATCGAGTTCGAAAGGACCCACTCCAAGAAAGTTTTCTCGTTATAATTCGGTTTTAATATATTCTTTTGGTCATAATAATGCTATTTAATAATGAATTTATACCCCCCAATCCAAGAATCGTAGTTTTTCAGCTAATGGTTAACTGCTGATGGACACACGCCATCGAGTTCGAAAGGACCCACTCCAGGAAAATTTTCTCATTATAATTCGGTTTTAATATATTCTTTTGGTGATAATAATGCTATTTAATAATGAATTTATACCCCGCAATCCAAGAATCGTAGTTCTTCAGCTAATGGTTAACTGCTGATGGACACACGCCATCGAGTTCGAAAGGACCCACTCCAGGAAAGTTTTCTCATTATAATTCGGTTTTAATATATTCTTTTGGTCATAATAATGCTATTTAATAATGAATTTATACCCCGCAATCCAAGAATCGTACTTCTTCAGCTAATGGTAAACTCCTGATGGACACATGCCATCGAGTTCGAAAGGACCCACTCCAAGAAAGTTTTCTCATTATAATTCGGCTTTAATATATTTTTTTGGTGATAATAATGCTATTTAATAATGAATTTATACCCCCGCAATCCAAGAATCGTAGTTCTTCAGCTAATGGTTAACTGCTGATGGACACACGCCATCGAGTTCGAAAGGACCCACTCCATGAAAGTTTTCTCATTATAATTCGGTTTTAATATATTCTTTTGGTCATAATAATTCTATTTAATAATGAATTTATACCCCGCAATCCAAGAATCGTACTTCTTCAGCTAATGGTAAACTCCTGATGGACACATGCCATCGAGTTCGAAAGGACCCACTCCAAGAAAGTTTTCTCATTATAATTCGGTTTTAATATATTCTTTTGGTGATAATAATGCTATTTAATAATGAATTTATACCCCGCAATCCAAGAATCGTACTTCTTCAGCTAATGGTAAACTGCTGATGGACACACGCCATCGAGTTCGAAAGGACCCTCTCCAGGAAAGTTTTCATTATAATTCGGTTTTAATATATTCTTTTGGTTATATAAATGCTATTTAATAATGAATTTATACCCCGCAATCCAAGAATCGTACTTCTTCAGCTAATGGTAAACTCCTGATGGACACATGCCATCGAGTTCGAAAGGACCCTCTCCAGAAAAGTTTTCTCATTATAATTCGGTTTTAATATATTCTTTTGGTCATAATAATGCTATTTAATAATGAATTTATACCCCGCAATCCAAGAATCGTACTTCTTCAGCTAATGGTAAACTGCTGATGGACACATGCCACCTAGTTCGAAAGGACCCACTCCATGAAAGTTTTCTCGTTATAATTCGGTTTTAATATATTCTTTTGGTGATAATAATGTTATTTAATAATGAATTTATACACCGCAATATAAGAATCATACTTCTTCAGCTAATGGCAAACTGCTGATGGACACATGCCATCGAGTTCGAAAGGACCCACTCCAGAAAAGCTTTCTCATTATAATTCGCTTTTAATATATTCTTTTGGTGATAATAATGTTATTTAATAATGAATTTATACCACGCAATCCAAGAATCGTACTTCTTCAGCTAATGGTAAACTGCTGATGGACACATGCCATCGAGTTCGAAAGGATCCACTCCATGAAAGTTTTCTCGTTATAATTCGGTTTTAATATATTCTTTTGGTGATAAAAATGTTATTTAATAATGAACTTATACCGCGCAATTCAAGAATCGTACTTCTTCAGCTAATGGTAAACTGCTGATGGACACATGCCATCGAGTTCGAAAGGACCCACTCCAAGAAAGTTTTCTCGTTATAATTCGGTTTTAATATATTCTTTTGGTCATAATAATGCTATTTAATAATGAATTTATACCCCGCAATCCAAGAATCGTAGTTCTTCAGCTAATGGTTAACTGCTGATGGACACACGCCATCGAGTTCGAAAGGACCCACTCCAGGAAAGTTTTCTCATTATAATTCGGTTTTAATATATTCTTTTGGTCATAATAATGCTATTTAATAATGAATTTATACCCCGCAATCCAAGAATCGTACTTCTTCAGCTAATGGTAAACTCCTGATGGACACATGCCATCGAGTTCGAAAGGACCCACTCCAAGAAAGTTTTCTCATTATAATTCGGCTTTAATATATTTTTTTTGGTGATAATAATGCTATTTAATAATGAATTTATACCCCGCAATCCAAGAATCGTAGTTCTTCAGCTAATGGTTAACTGCTGATGGACACACGCCATCGAGTTCGAAAGGACCCACTCCAGGAAAGTTTTCTCATTATAATTCGGTTTTAATATATTCTTTTGGTCATAATAATTCTATTTAATAATGAATTTATACCCCGCAATCCAAGAATCGTACTTCTTCAGCTAATGGTAAACTCCTGATGGACACATGCCATCGAGTTCGAAAGGACCCACTCCAAGAAAGTTTTCTCATTATAATTCGGTTTTAATATATTCTTTTGGTGATAATAATGCTATTTAATAATGAATTTATACCCCGCAATCCAAGAATCGTACTTCTTCAGCTAATGGTAAACTGCTGATGGACACACGCCATCGAGTTCGAAAGGACCCTCTCCAGGAAAGTTTTCTCATTATAATTCGGTTTTAATATATTCTTTGGTTATATAAATGCTATTTAATAATGAATTTATACCCCGCAATCCAAGAATCGTACTTCTTCAGCTAATGGTAAACTCCTGATGGACACATGCCATCGAGTTCGAAAGGACCCTCTCCAGAAAAGTTTTCTCATTATAATTCGGTTTTAATATATTCTTTTGGTCATAATAATGCTATTTAATAATGAATTTATACCCCGCAATCCAAGAATCGTACTTCTTCAGCTAATGGTAAACTGCTGATGGACACATGCCACCTAGTTCGAAAGGACCCACTCCATGAAAGTTTTCTCGTTATAATTCGGTTTTAATATATTCTTTTGGTGATAATAATGTTATTTAATAATGAATTTATACACCGCAATATAAGAATCATACTTCTTCAGCTAATGGCAAACTGCTGATGGACACATGCCATCGAGTTCGAAAGGACCCACTCCAGAAAAGCTTTCATTATAATTCGCTTTTAATATATTCTTTTGGTGATAATAATGTTATTTAATAATGAATTTATACCGCGCAATCCAAGAATCGTACTTCTTCAGCTAATGGTAAACTGCTGATGGACACATGCCATCGAGTTCGAAAGGATCCACTCCATGAAAGTTTTCTCGTTATAATTCGGTTTTAATATATTCTTTTGGTGATAAAAATGTTATTTAATAATGAACTTATACCGCGCAATTCAAGAATCGTACTTCTTCAGCTAATGGTAAACTGCTGATGGACACATGCCATCGAGTTCGAAAGGACCCACTCCAAGAAAGTTTTCTCGTTATAATTCGGTTTTAATATATTCTTTTGGTCATAATAATGCTATTTAATAATGAATTTATACCCCGCAATCCAAGAATCGTAGTTCTTCAGCTAATGGTTAACTGCTGATGGACACACGCCATCGAGTTCGAAAGGACCCACTCCAGGAAAGTTTTCTCATTATAATTCGGTTTTAATATATTCTTTTGGTCATAATAATGCTATTTAATAATGAATTTATACCCCGCAATCCAAGAATCGTACTTCTTCAGCTAATGGTAAACTCCTGATGGACACATGCCATCGAGTTCGAAAGGACCCACTCCAGGAAAGTTTTCTCATTATAATTCGGTTTTAATATATTCTTTTGGTTATATAAATGCTATTTAATAATGAATTTATACCCCCGCAATCCAAGAATCGTACTTCTTCAGCTAATGGTAAACTCCTGATGGACACATGCCCTCGAGTTCGAAAGGACCCTCTCCAGGAAAGTTTTCTCATTATAATTCGGTTTTAATATATTCTTTTGGTCATAATAATGCTATTTAATAATGAATTTATACCCCGCAATCCAAGAATCGTACTTCTTCAGCTAATGGTAAACTCCTGATGGACACGTGCCATCGAGTTCGAAAGGACCCACTCCAAGAGAGTTTTCTCGTTATAATTCGGTTTTAATATATTCTTTTGGTGATAATAATGTTATTTAATAATGAATTTATACCCAGCAATCCAAGAATCGTACTTCTTCAGCTAATGGTAAACTCCTGATGGACACATGCCATCGAGTTCGAAAGGACCCACTCCAAGAAAGTTTACTCATTATAATTCGGTTTTAATATATTCTTTTTGTGATAATAATGCTATTTAATAATGAATTTATACCCCGCAATCCAAGAATCGTAGTTCTTCAGCTAATGGTTAACTGCTGATGGACACACGCCATCGAGTTCGAAAGGACCCACTCTAGGAAAGTTTTCTCGTTATAATTCGGTTTTAATATATTCTTTTGGTCATAATAATGCTATTTAATAATGAATTTATACCCCGCAATCCAAGAATCGTACTTCTTCAGCTAATGGTAAACTGCTGATGGACACATGCCATCGAGTTCGAAAGGACCCACTCCATGAAAGTTTTCTCGTTATAATTCGGTTTTAATATATTCTTTTGGTGATAATAATGTTATTTAATAATGAATTTATACACCGCAATATAAGAATCGTACTTCTTCAGCTAATGGCAAACTCCTGATGGACACATGCCATCGAGTTCGAAAGGACCCATTCCAGGAAAGTTTTCTCATTATAATTCGGTTTTAATATATTCTTTTGGTAATAATAATGCTATTTAATAATGAATTTATACCCCGCAATCCAAGAATCGTACTTCTTCAGCTAATGGTAAACCGCTGATGGACACACGCCATCGAGTTCGAAAGGACCCTCTCCAGGAAAGTTTTCTCATTATAATTCGGTTTTAATATATTCTTTTGGTGATAATAATGTTATTTAATAATGAATTTATACCCCGCAATCCAAGAATCGTACTTCTTCAGCTAATGGTAAACTCCTGATGGACACATGCCATCGAGTTCGAAAGGACCCACTCCAAGAAAGTTTTCTCGTTTTAATTCGGTTTTAATATATTCTTTTGGACATAATAATGTCATTTAATAATGAATTTATACCCCGCAATCCAAGAATCGTACTTCTTCAGCTAATGGTAAACTGCTGATGGACACATGCCATCGAGTTCGAAAGGACCCACTCCAGGAAAGTTTTCTCTATATAATTCTGTAAACAATTATTTTATAATTAAAATAATAATTATTATTAAAACTGTAACAATCAATTATTTTATATTAGCCCATCTCTAGCTTTAACTTTTATACTTGTATCGTGATACCGTTGCGACATTACGGCATTTTGTTATATGAATATGAATTCCACAAAACTCATTTTGGACAACAATCAGGTTGGAAAATTAGTGTGCCCCATAAAGCACATAGGCGACAGTGAAAATGAAAATTGCTTTGGTTCGTTATATAAACAACCTACTATTTTCATCTCACTTACTATTTCAAAACATCGTCGTTTTTTCTTAACAGTAATTTTGTCCTATTTGATTACTGCCAAATTTGGTCTAGCTACGTCGAAGTTAAAGAAAAAAAAAGCAATTACTAGATAATTATTAGTATATTGATAACAGAAATATATAGACAAAGGCTGTATTATCTATAATAATTACATTACTCATCTTAACATAATTAATACAACGTTGTATCGTTGTATTAGATAATACAATATTCTACGGAATGAGACATTTCTAAACTAAATTACTACCAATCATCATTAATAAATAATATTAAAAAGATGTACTAAAAATAATAATTATTTGTAGACAACACAAGGGATCATTTATCGAATAACAAGAAATATTCAGTAATTTTGTTGCTATTTATTAAGAATAAACATAAAAATTTGTCCAATAACATTATTTAATTTTAAGAAAAGTATAACGATTAACAACACAAAGACCATTTGTTGAAAGTCTACTCTTTTTGTTTTCTATTATAGGTATATTTTTTGATAACACTGACATTTGATAATACTGGAACTGATGGCAGAGAAATAGAGAAAAGGATAATCAATGCGAAGAAATAATCGGATGTCTAAATGGAATCTTATGGAGCAAATCAATAACAAAGCGAAGAAAATTCAATATACATGAGACCATGATAAAGAGTGCTCTTCTACATGGAGCACAAACATGGAGAATAACTGAAAGATGCAAGAAAAGGATAGAGGCCCTAGAAATGGGTGCAATTCGAAGGTTAATGGGAATTTCCAGACAATAACGAATAAGAAATAATACCATAAAACAACAATTGGGTATAGATGGCACGATCTGGTACGGATATGTAGAGCGAATGAAGAATACAAGATGGACCAAGAAAATAATCAATTGGCAACCAAAGGGCAGAAGAAAACAGGGAAGACGAACTGGAATGGCAAGAGGGCGTACACAAAGCAATGAGTGAAAGAAACAGTGTCGGACAACGTAGAAATACGTTTTAAACCGGCTAATATATATTTTTTTTAACTATCGGGCACCTATTAGCAGCATACTTACGGCAAAAATCTACGCTATCGCGAGATGCATACAACTTATCTTAGATAGGAACTATCAGAACCAGGAAATGGCCACCTTATCAAACATTTAAGCAGCATTAAAAGCGACCAACTCAGTAACCATCAATTCGAAGTTCTATACAAACTACAATATAGTACACTTGTGCCTGTCATTTTACTATACAGGCAGTGATTTTTTGGATGTCGTCCCTCTGTCGAAATCATCTCTGTGTCGTTGGACAGACTATGGCTTTCAGTTTCATTGAAAACTTGATCTCACACTGATTAGTATTCATTCTAGTAATAATGAATCAGTTAGACTGCTTCAGTAAGATTGATAGGTGAGAACTCGCTTTTAGTTACGAGCATATATGCTCATTTTTTCTTGGCCTATTATGCGGAACAAAACAAAATAACCTAGAATTCTTAAATATGTTTCGTAATATATGATCCAAGGTCTCGAATACCCATGGTTTTGCGGAATATAGTCGATCTTAAAATGCTCCAATAATTTCGTAATTACCCATGTGAATTGGGCAAGCAGTTCTGGGTACTTTTTACGTAGGAAGTGTAAACGATTAAGTACTATGTATCGTGATTATAATGGATATGTTTTGATTTTTTCTTTCACTCGCTCACCTACAAAACCCTTGACATTATTATTACGAATTCTTTTTGTTCTTCGTGTTGTGCATGATCATGCTATTTGTTTGGGACTAACTACCTTGATTTTGGTGCAGTATCATTTATATGACGATAATATACCGGGTGGCTCATTAGTAAGCGAAAGTTCAATATCGTAGTTGTTAACAAAAATATAGAAAAATGTTCTACAGTATGTCTCCGGATTGTCTTTACAAGAGAAAAAACTTTTTAATTGAAATTGAGAGGAAAATGCATTCTTCATAAAATGTTTTGCTAGTTCTAAAATTATTAATTTCGTTTATACTTTTCCAAAAATCCAGATATGGTTGAATTTTTTCATAAAAATTAAAATTATAGTATCACATTTTCCGATAAATATTATCCCTAGATCATACCGGGTGTTGCATCGTCGAGCGGGACATAGGAAAGCTAGCGGGACATAGGAAACGCCATATTTGAATTCGTTTATTTTACTTTAATTCATATTAATTTGTATTTATAAATACATCTTTAAGATTTCCGATGTCGGAATGAGTTTTCAATAATAATAAAGCACTAAATAGGTAAATTTTTGAAATAACAACTTCATTTGACAATTATCTTTTACCTTGACTGGTGCTCATAAGTAAATACAGGCCCATCAGGAAGGAGAAATATTTAAAAAGAAATCGGCGATAACTCATAAACGAGCTAATCAAAAATATCTAAAGTTATTCTTTTGAATGTGGGTTTTAGTGCTCTTCAATAACCCTAAATAGAATTATTTTCTAAAATAATTAGGGAAGCCAATAATTGACCCCATTAAAATTTACATGGGATTTCCTATGTCCCGCTATATGATCTAGGCGTTTAAATCAGTCAAATTTAAACTTTATAAGAGAGAATTATACATCCTGAAGTTAATTTAATATTGGCCTAATCTAAAGTTAGTTCGTTAGATTTAAAGCATAATTTTATTAAGCATTAACTTTATGAAAGGCACAACATTCATCAATCTTCTTTCGAGGCTATCCCCCATTTCAATATTTTACTTCTAAATTTCAATCAAGAATTCAAATAAACTGCATTACTGAGACTTTGAATTTCTAATAGTAATAGTAATTGCTAATGCATAATACGACCATTTAATTACAATCAAGTAGATTAACGTTAACTAAAAAGAATTGTTAAATTATGTTAACTCTAAGGAGAGGAGAGCAAAAAATGTGATAGATATAAAAAATACCAATGACAATGTGAGATATTTTATGTTGGTAAAACATCTAGTAAATATTCCAGTAAATAATTTTTTAACTCCCTGAATGGTCAAGCATTTCTCGTGGTAAGGCAAATTTTGTTACAAGTAAGGGTGTATTCCGTTCGTTGCTTACCTTGGTTATGGTTTTATGTTCCATTTCTATCGGTTTCCTGAAAGTTTTCTTATTACAGAACACGGTTCCTAAAAAAATCGGTTATAACTGTCACCAAACTAACCAGCGCGACAAAACTGGTTTTTCTGGTTTTGTTTGTCAATCAATGTCTTTTATGTGACAGAAATCAAGCAAATATTGGAAGTTCGAGTGAAATTCTCATTTAATTTCTAAAATTTGTTATAATATTTTGTATTTACATCCAAAAGTAATGGAGGTAGGCAGTAAAGGTAAATAAATTTCATTAAGTAAATAGAATTACTTTTTAGGACCATTTAAATTTATCGTGCAGCCATTGTTTCTTAAAGTCAGGAACATTTAAAGAAAACATGAAAAACAAGACAACAAGTAATCGTGAATGTTTTGTAAGCTATAAAAATATAAATATTGATTAGATTTGTTTATTTATTATTGATCTGTTTTAATATTGGACCGGCAAATCTTAACTTGAGCTGTCTAACGAGTTTAACATGTATTAATAAAGTTTAAAAATAAATTTCAATATTAAACTCCATTGAAAAGAAGAAGCAAACGTAAAAGCAGAGAATAGGTATATTAAAAATGCATAAAAGATAAATTTTATAATAGAGGTAATTGAAATTTAGAAAACGTCAACATTTGACGTTTCCAGTATTTTACCAAACCGTTCCGTATCAAACCGATGTTTTTCACGAACCCCTCTTTACCGTAGTTTACCGGTCTGGTTCGCCTGGTTTTGCAACGGAAGCCTTACTTAGTTTGACAGCTTAGTTGCCTTGCTTAAACCCTTACTTAGTTTGGCAATGGATAGGACATGGCAATGGATAGGACATGTGGCAAGACAGGATCCAGACCGATGGCCCCAAAAAGTAATCCTATGGAGACCTAGGAGAACAACAAGAAGTGTGGGCCGACCAAAAAAGAGATGGATCGATGACGTCAGGGCAGTGGCGGGAAAATAATGGGTAAGATTGGCTAGAGATCGCGAAGCATGGAAAAACCTAGAAGAGGCCTATATCCAACACTGGATGGAACCAGGCTGAGAAAGAAGAAGAAGAAGTTTGACAGCTGTCAGTTTTGTAGTAAGTTCTGTAGCGTGACTTTTAAATATTTTTATATTGTTTGGAACGATTGAAATTGTTTAAAACTTATTTGTGGCGTTTAAAAAAAATAGCATGTTCTATTCGGAGTAAGAATTACTTTTTGTGCCTCGGCTGTATGTCATTTTTTACTTCTAATAACACAATATACTATTTTTTATTTTTAGATTTATGTTTTAGATCAATGAATTTGACTCAAAGCTATGAAGTTTTAAAAATTTGCTACTTTAAGAATAAAACATAAGTTTTTAGAAGACATTCTTTTATTGAAATGACAGAAGATATAATAAATACGGCGCGTTTAAGCAATGTAAACGCAATTAAAAAACCTAACTTACAACTAAAACAGGACACCTAATCTACTGATTTATATACACAATATCAAAAAATCTAAATAAATTTAATTTCACTAATAATGCTCGTCGTACGTGTTATAGTGACTAGGATGTACTGCTTTGCCTGTCTTGGTCACTATCGCGTTGAACCCGTTGTGATGGTCAGCAGTGTAATGGACGGTCCTCAATGTACCATCGGGTTCGGCAACGGTGTATGAACCCTTTACTACGTCACCGTCTCTTGATTCTTCCTGGGTTTTGTAGTCGCCCGTGTGAAAATCTTCCACGCCATATTTGAATTCGTATTTTGGATGGGCCTGCAATATAAAAAAAAATCGTATTTAGGGTCAAGTGGTTTCAAAAATTTTAGTTTTTTCTTAGTTGCAATTATTTATACAGGGTGAGTTTCCTACGACGTTCTCTATGGGTATCTCGGAAACTACTGGAGATAGAGAGTCGGTTAAATGAGGAAAGAATTGCAGTTTTGTAGGGTCATAAATATGCACCTTTCAGATTTTTGAAAAAGTTCATGCCTTACTAGATATTTCGAAAAAAACAAATTTCGGCTATTTTAAAAATTGTCCCTAAGATAATCACATCCTTAATGAGACTGTGCCCTGCGTTTTTTTCTAAAGCCTGTCATTTTTGACATATGACACAAACATACGTTTTTTAAAATAGAAACCATAGTTGGCCATGACCTCATAAAAAGCGCCATTTTTTAAGCTTTTCAGCGATATAAGCTGTAATATGTTTTCTTCGAAAAATTACTGAGTTATAGCCAATTCTTATCATTTTTAAACAATTTCACTTAGTTAGCCATGGAAAAAAGTTTAATCGACTTTGTTCTCTCATAAATGTGAAGCTGAAACAAAAATTGTAAATATGAATTTTTCAAATGAAGAAAAGCGTGTAGGATTATTGGTTCAACTTTTCTTGACCATACATTTTCGAGAATACGTTGACCGGTGAACGTTACGTTTTTTAGAGAACGGTTTTCAAGACATGTTAGAAAAGTTAAATTTAGTTATAGTACTAATTTCACTTAGATTGCATGGTATTCTTATTCTGTTATGATTTATTTTTTAACTTATAATAAGTCAGAATATATTACTAAACGGTTTTTTAAAATTTACATTACACAAACTAAAACTTAAAAAGTAATATCACTACATATACTTTAAGTTATTTTAGAAAATGTTCAAAAAATCCGCCATTGTTTTGAGTTGCATCTTTTTAAAACTGAACTACTATCTATTCTCACAGAAAGACCGGTCGACTTAATTAAACTTTTCTCGTACCGCCACTTCAAGTGCCTCTCTTAATTTATAAGTTCTTTTGTAAACCTTATTGTAATGTTATATAAGCCTTTGCTTTACTATCGGATAATAAGATCGTAAATCCTAAATTTTTTGAGTTTCTTTTTCATTCCACTGCCAATAAAATGAAAACGAAAATAAATATATATTCGTTTAAAACTTGTCTCGATAATCTCCATCATCGATCCCCTTGGTTTATACAGCATTTTACGCGGCTCGAATGCCATATAATCCCCATCGAAAAATGTCGGCGATTATGATATAGGCCTAGCGCCATCAAAGTGTCGATTTGCATATTTATTGGGGCAGAATCGCCGAATTTGGGATATTTTTCGATGAACAAAGACACCAGGAAGGATTAATCAAGGATAATGAAAGCAATCGAAATTAAAAAACGGTTTAAGAGCAGATTACAGTAATTAATTTATTCTATTTGCTCCAAAAAGTGTTAAAAAAGTTGTTTATCTACTTTTTCGATTTTTTTTTAGTAGTATAGGTATTTTTTATACAAAACGATAATGCAATTTAATCGTCGTGTATATAACAATATTTTTTTTCCACAGCGAGTTACGTTTTAAAAAATATTCAGAAATTATTATTTCAAGGAATTTATTACGAGTAGAAAAAATATTGTGCTGGGTTGGCGTTGGTTTCTATGTAATTTGACAAATAAATAAAGCTGTCTCTTTAGTTGTCAGTTTTGAGTCAATATTTTTTAATTCTCTTTCGTGTCGATTGCTGATTGAATTGGAGCCAGAAATGGCTCAAAACGAAATAAGTAAATTACTAACAGATATTCAGGCTGAGGCGACAAACGCCATATCCAAACTACTTCCATTAAATTCCCGAATAAGTTATGAAAAGGAATACAAAAATTTTCAAAAATGGAAGCAATTAAAAAACGTGCGAGAAAAAATAAAGTTTTTAACCTATCCTCGATGTTAAAGTATCATTTAATATACACAAATTTACCTAGCACAATATACCTAGTTCTGTGGAAAAAATATATTAATGTAGTTTGAGAAACAAATTCAATCAGTAAAGTCGAATAAATGAATGGTTTCTGCTGTAGGTATTTCAACTAAACAAATAGAACGATCTGAATCAGATAAGTGTTTATATTCTCTGTCCGATTGTGTATAAATCTCCAAGCAATCGACGAAATAGCGACGAGGAATTGAAAATGGAGACGTGGAATCGAAATTGAAAAGCGTATCGGGACGTGGCATAGATCAAAGAAGATTTGAATAAATTAAACACTTCAAATTGACAGTCGATTAGGAATATGTTAACTAAACTGAATAAACGATTAGTTACATTTACTCTTTTGAGATTGAGTTATATTATACTAATCATCATCATCATTTTCAGCTTATTCAACCATTTCCAAAGATGGTGTAGCCTCCCTCAAATTTTTAGATACTCTCTTTTTAGTTGAGCCCATTGTTATCCCTGCTAAAGTTCTTTTTAATTTCGGTCTTCTTCTAGGTCTCTTAGTCCCTCGTGAATACCATGCTGTAATTTTTGTGGTCCATCTGTTGTCCGTTCTTCTTGCAAGGTGTCCTGCCCACTGCCATTTGAGAGATTTGACTCTGTGGATGACACCTATTATCTGGGTCTTTTGTCGTATCCACTCTATTCTTTTATTTTCTCTCTTGGTTCTTCTCAGCATATTTCGTTCCATTGAGCGTTATGCGATTTGCAGTTTCCTTATAATGTCCGTTTTCAGTGTCCAGGTTTCGCATGCATAGGTCATGACTGGTAGTACACTTTCGTCGAATGTTTTCTTCTTTAGAGTGGCATTCTAGATTTGAAGATGATTGAGTTTCTTCCATAAGTACTGCATGCTAACTTAATTCTTCTGTTGATTTCTGGTAGTAGAGATCCCGAGCTGTGTTAGTTGTCCCAAATATACAGGGTTGTTCACCACATACGACACGGAATATTGTAGCTAAACGATTAGATTTTTATAAATTGTAAGTTTTGGGTTCGCTGAAGGACTATTACAGTTACAATTTAAAAATATTTTTACAAGATACAGAGTGTCCCAAATAAATAAAAAATATCAAAGTTGTATTTTTTTAAATGGAACACCCTGTATATTATTACATTTTTAGTTTCTACGATTAAAATAAAGGTAAATTTGGTTAAGGTTTATTACACTTAAACCTTACCGTTTTTGAAATATTTTCAATTTTGTAAAATTGCAGTATAAATTTTAAGGCTTCATTTCTCCAAGGGTATCAAAGTTCGAAAAGCGAAGAAATAAAAACATAATATGAAAAAGAAATTATTGAAATTATGTGTAATAATATTTCATGACCGGATAAAAAAGTACATCAACCAACTATTTACCTGAAGGTCGTTAAATGTGAGTTTCTTTTCACATGTGAGTAATTCTGTAGTAAACCAGACATTTTAAACGATATATTAAGTAATTTAAAAGAGATAATATCAGTTATTTTAGTTTTCATCAATGCACGTGTATATTAAAATATTTTTTACTACTTTTTGTAAAAACAGAAGAATGTTATATTAGATCTGTGGTTTAATAAAACTGTAAATAAACAGAGGGTTTGTTTACATTTTGCTTCTGTGTTTTGGATCAAAACAAATCAATCTCAGTCCTGTATTTAAGTCTGTAGGTTTATGTTTATGTTATTTAATGAAGCTAGCAATAAACTAACAATTTTTGCTCTTGACTGAAGAATAACTTACGTAATAATCTACTTCAGGCTTGACGACAGGTGCTGTATATACCAACTGTTCCTCGTGTCCTCCATATCCTATATATCCTGCCGATACGCAGGCAAATAGAATAGTAAGAGCTACAATCTGTAAAACAATAATAATATTCAGCTGTAACGTACATTATTACAGTCAAAATTACAAAAAATTAGGAAGAAGTTAGGTATTTTAAATTTCATTCTAGTATTTGTGTCTATAGCTAAAATTTGACTCGAAATACCCACTGTGTAGTACCAAATTATTTGTAAAAAATGCTTTTTCCAAATATGCTAATGAGCCACCCTTGTTCCATTTGAAAAAATTGAGATATGATTAAAAATATGATTTGGGCATCTTTTCACCGGCAATGACAAGACACGAAAAACATTGACGATCAAATCTATTTTTCCAAGGATCCAACAAACATTAACAAAGCCATGGCACTCTAGATTGAAATTTAAAACACGATTTTTTAATCAAAAATGTTAAAAGTTGACATATGATATATTATTCTATTTACAGTGTCCGAGGGTACCATTTAAAAAACAAAAGTTGTAATCATTTCCGGTGAAACAGGAAGTGACCAAAAACAATTCGTCATCAATCCTAATTTATGTTATATACTGACATACCCAATCTCGTTTTTTTATAAGAAAAAAATAATAAATTATAGGGATGAGCCACTTTTGAGACGCACCCGGTAATTAATTAATTTTAATAGGATAAGCCAGAGTCCCTGTATTGAGAAAATCTCCATTTACAAGGATCTTAAGCTCTAAGCTTGTGTCCAACACTTTGAATTACTAAATTCTTGATCGTAGTACATCATTAAGGTGTCTAACAATACAGTTATTATAAGATTATAACAGGCGTTTACCAAGAGAGTTATAGAAGGAGGTGTATAATTCCTGTCTCCGATTAAATGTATATCTTGAAACAAGTTCCAAAAAAACTCGTAATATATCTACAAATGCATTTACCCACTAGTAGTTATAAAAAGCATTTTTGGTAAACTCTGTCTCTAATAGTTTCTGAAAAATAAAATTAATTTTTTTAAAAAGGTCCGATTAAATTTATATCTCCGAAACTAAAGTTCCAAAAAAATTCGTAATATATCTAGAAATTCATTTACCCACTAGTGGTTATAAAAAGCATTTTTGGTAAACTCTATCTCTAATAGTTTCTGAAAAATAAAATTAATTTTTTTAAAAAGGTCCGATTAAATTTATATCTTCGAAACTAAAGTTCCAAAAAAATTCGTAATATATCTACAAATTCATTTACCCACTAGTGGTTATAAAAAGCATTTTTGGTAAACTCTATCTATAATAGTTTCTGAAAAATAAAATTAATTTTGTTAAAAAGGTCCGATTAAATTAATATCTCCGAAACTAAAGTTCCAAGAAATGTCGTAATATATCTACAAATTCATTTACCCACTAGTAGTTATAAAAAGCATTTTTGGTAAACTCTGTCTCTAATAGTTTCTGAAAAATAAAATTATTTTTTTTTAAAAGGTCCGATTAAATTTATATCTTCGAAACTAAAGTTCCAAGAAAATTCGTAATATATCTACAAATTCATTTACCCACTAGTAGTTATAAAAAGCATTTTTGGTAAACTCTGTCTCTAATAGTTTCTGAAAAATAAAATTAATTTTTTTAAAAAGGTCCGATTAAATTTATATCTTCGAAACTAAAGTTCCAAGAAAATTCGTAATATATCTAGAAATTCATTTACCCACTAGTAGTTATAAAAAGCATTTTTGATAAACTCTGTCTCTAATAGTTTCTGAAAAATAAAATTAATTTTTTTAAAAAGGTCCGATTAAATTTATATCTTCGAAACTAAAGTTCCAAAAAAATTCGTAATATATCTACAAATTCATTTACCCACTAGTAGTTATAAAAAGCATTTTTGGTAAACTCTGTCTCAAATAGTTTCTGAAAAATAAAATTAATTTTTTTAAAAAGGTCCGATTAAATTTATATCTTCGAAACTAAAGTTCCAAAAAAATTCGTAATATATCTACAAATTCATTTACCCACTAGTAGTTATAAAAAGCATTTTTGGTAAACTCTGTCTTATAACGTTTTGTATATAAGGAGGTAAAATACAAGCTTTATTGAGATATACAGGGTGGTCCGAAAAATAAAAACAAGTAAAAAAGTTCTTATAAATGTATGTCCTAAAATGCTTAGTTTCGTAGATACAGGGTGTAGAAATTTTATTTTTATTTCGATTTTTTCCAAATAATTTCTGCAGTAACGTCAATATTTTGTTGAAAATTTGTGTATGGGAGTTTTTTGACATGAGAAATTTGATTTAGATGTCAATATGACTCCTACTAGTACAGGGCGACACCTACATATTTTTTAGCTGGTTTGCAGAATAATAACTTTTCATCCGTACCTGAATAAAACTATTGAGTAAAAAAATATACATTTACAACGTTTTTTACGTAAAAAATATCTCTTGGTAAAAATCGCTAAGGGTACCTACATATTGAGGCATCTCGATTTGGAAAATTTTCTACACCCTGTATCTCCGAAACTAAGCGTTTTTGGACATATATTTATACGAACTTTTTTACTTATTTTTACCTGCTATATAAACGAGGTTCACACTGTTAAATTTGTAAGATATATCATATTTAGCTTAAGAAATGTTCAAGCGTTATTATTAAACATTATACCGAGTGTTTTTCAAAATTAGCTCACCCCTATAACTTTTTTTTGTATCTAGTATCCCTAAAAAAGTTATAGGGCCTCTTTTGAGAAACACCCGGTATTTTAATTTCAAATATATAATAATCTTACTAACATCAACCAAAGTACTTCAAAAATCCTACTGATTGTATAAAAAGATTGATTTTAATTAGTAATAAAAGTAAAAACAGACACACTGTACACACCTGGGCAAACATGTCGGCAAAATTTCCCTGATGACCACTGAGTCGTACTGAATGGTACTGAACGGAAAGGGGCACCATTTGACGTTTTTATACCCAAAACCATCCAAACTGTACCGCGGTGTTACCGGAAAAAATCGTAATAAGTACCGCATTTGTATACAAAGCGTCAATCCGGGTAGTGGGTACGACGTATGTGCCTGTGTATTAAGATGGTACGCTTCGAGACAGTAGTTTTAACAAGAACTCTTTTTTTGACAAAGATATAATGATATACAAATGATAAATAATTTATCTGGTATTTTTTTAAAAAAAATGATTTTTTAAAAATTATAATTAAACAAATAATAATTGATAATATGGCAAGATACGTAGTAGATTAAATTTACAAGAAAGAAAACACAGAAAACATCTAATGGTTATCAAAATTTAAGTAAAAAATCATTTTTAAAATGACTTAGTTGAAAAATGGGTAAAGAGTAAAATATGTTCCTTTTTTGCACTTGTTTTTATGAAATTTAAAAAAGGCGTCCTTTATTCCTAAAGAGACCTGATTTATAAATCCAAATAAAGAAAAAATTAAAAAAGAAAAACAAAATAGAAAAAAGAAAGAAAATAGAAGAAAATCCAAAAGATCCCAATTAATAATAATTTATTAATAATTATTAATAAAAAGTTGGTAGGCAGTTCTTTTAGTTTCAAAGTAAAGGAGTTTTTCCAATTTTGTTTATCTCAAAAACTGCGACTTTGACTGATTTTGATGTTATTACAAATTTTGTTGCAAATATTATTCCTAATCTTAAATTGAAAACTGCTTTTCGCTCGCTACTGTAATTTTGGAGTTATGATTTTTTTAAATTTTTAAGATTCTTTCATTTAAGATTCACTCTGTATAACAATAGATAAAAAAGATTTTAATAATTTAATGAAATATTATAATCATTATAATCATATAATCGAAAAAAAACAGCGTCAAAGACGGCTGAGGATTGAAAATCGATGACAATTTTATCTAGATCCTACTAGGGATTTACTTAAAATTTGTTAAAAGTAGAAAGATTATAAAGGATAGAACGTTTCCAAACAAAAATCTCTTCCTAAAAAATTTTTTTTTTCGAATTTTAACCTACACCTTTTAAAAATCTTTTTACTAAATATTAAAATAAATTACAACCTTCATAAGGCCATCTGGCATCTGGTTTGTGTATCTTGAACATGTTCTATACTATATGGTATGTCTATTTATATTATTTATCTAAGACTGACAAGCATAGAAAAAATTATGTTATAAAAAAATATACCTCGTATATATTTCCTTACTAAGCTAAATATAGAAACTCCCTTTGGACATTTTCAAATAATAGTAATCATACTTTTGTTCTAAAGGTGTAATAATAAAATATTAAATTTATATAAAACCGATAATATCTAAAATTTAATCTCTAATTTCCTTGTCGCACATATTTCCGTCCAAAATCTACCCTAAAGTGATTTAAAGTAATTAGAGGATATGGGTGAGAAAAGAGATAGATTCGAAGAGAAATTCGAGTAGCTTTTGGCAATAGAACGAATTTTAACAAGTATACAGGGTGTTTCAGTAATACTCTCGCAAAATTACAAAAGGATATTATTGTTGGACCATCAGACTATACTTTAAGCGTTAAAATGACTTTTTTATATTTTCAATCGCTTCACAAAAATTAATACTTTTGTGACGTTTGAAAAAAAATTTCAAACTTGAATAACTAAAAAACGGTAAAGAGAAAATGTGATTCTTTCATCGAGATCTACTAGCCCTGAAAATATTTGCACTTATTTAAGACTCGCCCTGTATATAAATCCGTCATAGCGTCGTCTTTTGATGTATTTAACCAGTTTTATTGGTTTGTTTCTAAAATGATAGATCATATTTTAATACGATTAGAGTGACTAAACGATGAACGACGCACGGACACAGATGCATATAAATTCCACTTAAGATTTTTGAAACTTGTCAAACTTTTGTCAAATTTAAAGATATTTTTTGTGACAAATTAGGCAACCCCTAGCAAAACCTCAAATCTCATTCAGTGTCCTAAAAATATTTATTTTTTAAAACTTGATGCTCTCTTAATACCAAAAATATGTAGTAGTTCAAGTCCGCGGAATATTGGGACACTCTGTATACCAAACCTAGAAAATGGTTTGTTAGAAAATCTGCTAAAATACCGATAAACTTTATAGTAGTGGTAATTATAAAATCGATAGGATTGTTTGATGCTGGCTAATTGATGGTAATATCCCTTCTGAGGGGATGAATAATACAGAGAAGCTGGTGATAATGTAATATCCTTGTCATTTAAGGATATAGAAGGATATTCCCTGATAAATAGATACTCTATTTTAGGGATAGATGCTAGGTTTATAGTTTATCAAAATAGAAGAACTGAATATAAATAAATGTTTATGAAAAAGTAAAGAGCTTTCATTTAACATTCTTACCTATTTTTATAAAATATATCTTAATCCAACATCGGGTATTCATCCGATGTACCTTAAAGAATAGAAATACAGCTAAGAAATGCTTTCCATTTCGCAACGGTGGTACTTTATGGTTCATTTGTCATCTCGTTACTTAGTAAACACTCGACAGTACCCACCGAGACGATCTTGAGCGATTTCCTGAAAGTACGATGTGGAAATCAGGCTAAAAATACAAAATGCGTTACAGATAAATTAGATACTTAAGTAGAATATTGTAGAAGTGGTAGAATACGAGGTAAAAAGATAATTAATTATTATAAAATAGATCATTTTGTGCAAGGTTATATGATGGAATTTTTAAAACTAACAAATATACATAGTTTTGTATCTATACACACACCGGAAAAGTCTAGGAATATTACAATTTTATCCAGCCATCGTCAGTAATTTTATTATTTGCATTTCTAATATAATAAAATTAAAATAAACAAATAGTTTACAGGACGTACTGTAAATAAAAATGCGAAATTTACCGAATTTTTCAAATTTACCTTGATTTTTATTGAACTCAAAAAAATACAGACATTTTTTTTATTCTAAACTGTGAATTAAAAGAAAAAAAGATAAAACCATTTTTACAAAATAAAGGGTATGGCCTCCTCTACTGTTCATTACAGCCCTACATCGTCTCTCCATGCTCCTGATCAGGTTGTCGATCTCTTCTTGAGGTACAGCCTGCCACGCTGCATTCACGGCCCGAACCAGATCCCTACGAGTTTCACGAGGCATACCCATTCTCAAAATTCTTCTTTGAACCGCGTCCCATACGTGCTCGATGGGGTTGAGGTCAGGAGATTGTGCCGGCCAGGGTAAGATGTTTAATTGATGAGCATTGATAAACTCACTTACCACTCTGGCTGTATGAGGCCGTGCATTGTCATGCATGAGAATGAAGTTTCTCCTAAAATCAATGGCATATGGTAACACGACAGGCTCAAGAATTAAATCACGATATGTGATTCCTGTTAGAAACCTTTCAAGAAAAACGAGATCGGTTTTTCGGCCTAACTGGACTCCTCCCCAGACCATAACTGTTCCACCTTGATAAGGGTGCACTTCCTGAACATGATCCAACCGAATAAGATTTCCCGCTTCTCTCCATACCCTAAGCCTTCTCGAATCCGGATGAATTCCAGAACGTGACTCATCCGTGAAGAGAACATTGGCCCATTGTTCATTCGACCACTGAACATGATCTTGAGCCCACAAATATCGTACCTCTCGATTTCCTCTCGTTAAGGGTTGAGCTCTCAAGGGGCGTCTGCTTCTTAAGTTGCCCTCTCTCAATCTATTGCGAACAGTGTCACGACTAACGGTTACATTATGTGTTTCCTGGAGAATTAGACTAAGCTCTGGTGCTGTAAGAGTCGGTCGGCGTCGAGCATTTAATTGTAAAAATTGATCTTGCTGAGGGGTAGTAATGCGATGTCGTCCTGTGTGCCTTTCAGCAACATCACCACTTTCACGGTAGCGTGCACTTAATCGTATTTAATTTTCACACTTTGCTTTGTATTTAATGCTCTAGCTACGTCGATTTGGCGCATTCCAGCTTCGAGCATACCCATGGCCCTTAGCATTTCGTCTCTACTAAGATGTCTACACTGCCATAATGTCGTTTAATACTAAACAGAGTTATTTGAATGAATTCTGGCCTGTTATCATAAAAACATAGCCACTGTAACAAACAACTTCTGCAAATATCCCAAATTTAGAAATAACTAGTGTGACTACTTCGTTTCAATCGAAGTAGAAAGAATCGGCCTAAAATATGTGGTTGTTTATTCAAAACATTTATTTTTAACTTTAATAAAATGATATGCCTAGATTTTTCCGGTGTGTGTATTTCCTTAAGCATGCTGGTAATTTTCATACTAGGAATTGGAAATAATTTTTTAGTATAGCAACAGTTTAGTATAGCACACAAAGTCAAGAATTAAGAATATATTATATAATTTATAGATTTTCTTCCAGTGGTAAAAAAACAGGATTTAAAAAAAATAATTTACTTTTTGTAAGAGTAAATTATTTTTCTGCAACTGTTTGCATGTGGTACCATGTGGTACTCCACTAACATGACTATTAGTTACAACTAATGTACATTTTTTTATAAACACAAAAGGGCAAATTCGAGAATAACTATCAAAACGTGAGACATTACAAGAATACACTCCTTGTAATCTTGTTGTTAATTGGGCCACAATGAGATTTGTAACCTTAAACATATATGGCTTCTAATAAATACTCTTAGTACTAATGATTCTGCCTACCCAGTGTATATTTATTGTAGGTACCACAATTACCATAAGTTTCAGTGTTAATAAAGTCAAAAAATAATAAATAAACATATCTTTTATAGCCAATTTTTTTTCAGTGATACAATAAACAACAAATATATTATAATTTAAACCATTAAACAATAACAAGGAAATGCAGAGAAAGTATTTTTGATGACACTATTCTTAAAGCATTCTAAGCTCATAAACAGTAGATATAAATATATTAATAAGTTCTTATTGTAGTTACGCATAATATTTCAATAACATTACACTCCATTGGCAATCAAGATGCGGAGATGATGGTTTTGCAGATGGTTGTTTGGTGAAATTGCTTTATGGTAAACACTATGGACAGTTGGATGGTATTGCATAATGCATGCATATGAACCCTCCCCGGACACAAACGGTACAGGAAATTGTAGAGAGAAACAAACCCTATAACATAGGATACAACATTTTAATAAACAGTGCTTTTAAAAATCACTTCAATCAATCAAAAATCATGTCAGTATCATCAGCAGATGATTAAAACGATATATTAGAGTTTTGAGTAGAGCCCTGGTACACCAGACTAAGAAACATAAAAACACTACTAGAATATGATTCATTGATTATGTTAAAGCTCATTTATAACTAGTTGCGACATAAAACATCTTTCAAAATGTCAAAGGATTATGGAAAATGTCACTTGAAATATGTGAAAATTAGAAAAAAAAATTATTACTATCAAATGATCTGATTGTACACTTTAAAGGCTGTAACCTTCCAATGTTCCATATACCCAACGAAAAAAACATATATAAACAAATAAAACAGTTTTCTCTTTGTTAACAACAGAACGGCTATTACAATTTCCGCAGTAATAAGAATTTTCTTTCAAAACTTCAAGAGCTCAACAGTTTGAAATGACTGAAATTTCGGTAACATTTTCTTGCGCAAGTCTTCGACTTTATAGCCTGCTGTATTATAATAATTTTTATCCATTTCTTTGTTTATAATTAGGTCTCATTTAACAAACAAAACTATTATTATTTCGTATAATTAAGCGGTAATGAGTGTGTTCGCTGCTGGGCATAAATTCTTGTTGCGACAGTAGCCGAAATAAGTAGGTTTATGATTGTAGTTTCTCAAAGAGTGTGAAGTATTTGCCCGAAAAAAAATATTTACATCATTTTTAAGTAATATTTTAAATGAATGTTGATATATTTCGAGGGGCAAACCGCTGCCAAAAATGGTGTACAATACATACCAATTTTGGGAAAAAAGTACCAAAAATACCAAATTATTTCCAAAAAAATACCAAATTAGAACCAAAAATATCAAATTAGTATTATTCTTTTTAGTATCTAAAGAATTTAAGATATTTTGAGCTTTAGGGCCTATTCCTGTCAAACTACGATAATTAGGTTAGAACATAGATAAAAGAAAATAATCTACTATTAAGATAGATATGAAACTTAATAGTAAAATTTTGGGTCAAAGCGCCCCTCCGTGTTTTTAGTAGAGACTACGTTTAACCCATATATTTTTCTTTTATCTAAGATACATACCTTATCGTCTTTTGGAAACACGTACATTTTTGCAGTTTTGTTAGTTTCTTTGCAAGATGCAAGACAACAAGAAAACACCATTTTTACAGTTAATAAATAATAAAACTATTTCTGACTATGATATTTAAAATTTAGATAGATAGAAAATTAAAAAACAAACCAGTATTTGCAAACGCAGGCCCAAATTCAATAAAAATCGAGATTTATAGATTTTAAAGCGAACGAAAAAAAATCAAACAACGAATACACACCATATATTTTTTCTTTTATCTAAGATACATACCTTATCGTCTTTTGGAAACACGTACATTTTTGCAGTTTTGTTAGTTTCTTTGCAAGATGCAAGACAACAAGAAAACACCATTTTACAGTTAATAAATAATAAAACTATTTCTGACTATGATATTTAAAATTTAGATAGATAGAAAATTAAAAAACAAACCAGTATTTGCAAACGCAGGCCCAAATTCAATAAAAATCAAAATTTTTTCCGCGAAAATCAGGCTTTTTTCTCTGAAAAGGTATTTTTTGATTTATCAGCAGTCATACAGGGTGTTTTCAATTAGTCTAAAAAAATTATGGTGTGATTCCTCATGTGTTCTTAAAACAATTTTTATATAACCATTAGATCTAAAGTACTTCCTTTCTGATCTACAGGGTGTTAAAAATTAAAAAATCCATTTTTTGCTTAACCTAAATGGTACACCAATGCTTTTTTAAAGAAAATATATTTTTTCTTGACTGGCCATCTTTTTTAACAAAATTGATCTTTTGAGTTTTTCTTGTTCATCAAACGGTTGTCGAGAAAAAAATAAATATACTTATTAAGAGCCCGCCTTAATTCGTTTTCTATCGATTTTATATTTTTAGATTAATTAGGAAACACCCTGTATATGCATATCACAGGCAACCAAATAAACTAGTAACCTCTAAAAATTATTTTTCCTACCACTAGCGACATACCGTGTTTTTAGTGTGTACTAAATTATTTTATCAAAATTTCACCATATAAGTTTCCAGGCAATGGGTCAGAAAAAGATAGAAGCTTAATTCGAGTTCCAAAAAGTACGGTTCTAGAACGGTTTAAAACAATCGCACAGCCTATTTACGACAATCATTCATGTCAAAAGTTGCAAAAAATCATATTGTCAAGGTGTATTACTGGTTGCATAACTGCATACTGCTAAATAATCGCAACGTGCATTGAGGAACCTGGCGCATTCGCCAGAAAGTAAAAGAAAATTATAGAATTCTTTAGAAAATTCCAGAAACCATCGCCAGGGGGTATATAAGGCCCGCGCTTTGACAGTTGGACAAGTCTGAAGAAAGTCTGAAGATAGTCTGAAGTTTGATAATACCGCGAAATACCGTTAGAGTAATAGTAGTTGCATAAGTTGTGTTGTAAATAGTATAAGTTGTGTGTACAGAGTGAAACAAATAAATTCGTTAAGTATTTTATCGTGAGTTTAAATAGTGGACCCACGGAATCCGTAACAATATTATGCCAGTATTTTGAACCGTTCTAGAACCGTACTTTTTGGAAACTCGAATAAAGCTACTGTCATGACACGTTTAAAAAGTCATTTTAACGGTTCCATTAACATCGATACTTCAAAAATTTATAAAATAAACACTAGACATAAAAAGTAATTGAATTTTTTGTTATTTGCGCTTTTCGTTACTTATAAGCTCAAAAATATAATTATATGCACAAGAAAAATAAGAAATTCTAACGAGATCCATATTATGTTTCCATGATGCGAGTTCTTTAATTTCTTGACATTTTTTCGTATGACGCTATATCATTTAAGTTTAATACACTTTTTCATACCAATAAATTAAATAGAATACTTAATTAATTAAAAATTATATACACAATCTTCAAAAATGTATTCATCAAAAGGAAAAGTGACCATAAACTTTATAACGCTCAAGTTTTTTGCGTGCTTCAGTTGCAATGGCATTTCTCTTTTGTAGAGAGTACGTGTTGTTTATTAAATAATTATTACGTTGTCGTTGTTTGAACAACGATAGCTATCACCTTGTTATACAACTTGTCCACAGCCCGCATTATTATTATTATTATTATGTTATTCGTTATCTTTACAATATCGAATTCTTTTATCGCGCAGAATATAAAGATTGCCCGAAGATAAGATACTTTGAAAAAATTACATATGTACTCTTATTATTACTTGTAAATTGGCAGTTTGAAAATATTCTATACAGGGTGTTTCAAAAACATTTTTTCATCTCAACATAGCTCCGATTTTGCTTTGTTTTGTAGCTACAGGGTGTTATCTATACTAATATATAAAATCCTTAAGTGACTGACATACTGATTAATCACGATCCTGCTCAAACCACTCAACGCAAGAAGCTCAATTTTGGCATACAGCTTGATTCTAGGGTGTAGAGGTTCGATAAGAAGGAATTTTTCGAAATTCCAGTTCCAAGAGGGTGAAACCACCCCTCAAATATTACAATATTTTTTTTTTTAAAAACGGTCAAGTTTCCGAAAAAACGCTTAAACACGTATATTTTATTTTGTTTTTTTACATATTTTAAGATTTTTTAAAAATGTATACAGGGTGTTCCGAAAAATCGGGTCATTGATTAATCACGATCCTGCTTAAAGCGCTTGACGTAAAAAGCTGATTTTTCGAAATCGGATTAACTTTAGGGCGTAGAGGTTCGATAAAAAGGGATTTTTCGAAACTCGAATTCTAAGGGGGTGAAACGATCCCTCAAATATTAAAATATTTTTTTTTTAAAACCGGTCAGTTTTTCGGAAAAACTCTTAAACACGTATATTTTATTTTGTTGTTTTACATATTTTAAGATTTTTATAAATTTATACAGGGTGTTTCATAAAATATGACCATTGAGTAATCACGATTCGACGTTTAAAGCTGATTTTTGACAAACGGATTGACTGTGGGGTGTAGAGGTTCGATAAGGAGGGGTTTCTAGAATCTCAAATTCCAAGAGGGTGAAAACGCCCCTCAAATATTACAATATTTGTTATTTAAAAACGGTTAATTTTCGGGAAAACGCTTGGACAAGCATAATTTATTTGTTTTTTACATATTTTGAATGGCTTTAAAAAATCATACAGGGTGTTCCAAAGTTGGGTAATTTCTTAACCACGATTGTGCCTAAACTGCTTGACGTAAAAAGCTTATTTTTGGCAAACGGATTTTTCGAAAGTCAAATTCCAACGAGATGAAACTACCCCTCAAATATTACCAAGTTATATAATAATATCGCCATATTGTTTTCTCTCATGCTGACATAAATGTGAGAAAATTTTATCAGTTGTATGTTAATGGAAATTCTTGCTTTGCTTTATCATCATCATGACAAATGATTAATTCGACGCGAACGAAGTCGCTGGTACACGCTAGTATCTCTATAAGAATAATAAAAACATATTTATTTTATAAAAACTGCTTGTAACAAAATAGTGGGTAATGGTTAGGTTACATGATAAATGTTTGACATCTTTTATATGTACAGCTGGTTCCAATAAAATTGAATACGATTTAAAACATATTTTTATTATTTCGGGCAGTATATTCTATGATACCAGTCCTCCATTTCTCTACTCATGTCATGCTGACGTTCTGAAAAATTTATCTGCCACTTTGTCAAAAGCAAAGTTGTTTTATACAATGTCATAATAACCTTAACATGTCAAAATACTCGACACATAAATATACACTGCCCAAATGTTCGAAAAAAATGTATAAAGAGTCGTATTCATCTTTTTGGAACCAGCTGTACATGTCTGGCTATACCAGGTTATGAAATGCTACTTTTAACTGAGAAAAAATAAAATTGTGATGAACGTATAATTTATTCTATATACACAAAAATGTATTCTAAACAAAACTTAACATTATATAGATTATTCTAACAATTATTTTATTAACACACATATAAAAAATAAATAACTACATTATAATATGTTTTTTATATATTTTTGATGAACAAGCTAGTAATATATTCAAATAACAAATATAAAAAATCTAAAACCATTCTACACTACGTTAAAATTAAAATAAATTATATATTTAAAAATGTTTGCTGAGGTCCTAAGTAATACAAATCGAGCTAAAGGAAAAATCAGTCGTTATTTTAACCTTTATAGTATCCCAAGTCCAGCCCATGGCCATATGGGGGTACATATGGGGCGTATGGAGTATAAGGAGCAGGAGCTGCATATACTTTAGGGGCTGCAATGATTTTAGGAGCTACAGCTACTGGGGCACTTGGATGGGCAGCATGTCCACTCTAGTTGAAAGAAAATCAGAATAATAACTATAGAGGGTAAGTCTTAAATAAGTGCAAATATTTTAGGGGTAGTATATTTCGACCCCAGAAACATGATTATGATGTTTTTCCGTTTTTGAAAAAAATTATGAAAATTTTTTAGTTTTTAGTTAAAAAACATAATTTCTCGATAATCTGGCAACATAGGTAGATTAATTTTACAAGAAAGAAGATCCAGTGGTTCTCAAAATTTAAGCAAAAAATCATTTTTTTGCAAATTTTCGAAGTAAACTCCTTAACTCGGTTATTTTGGACTTATTTCATAAACGGTAAAGAGAAGAGATGTTTCTTTTAGCGAGATCTACCAGCTCTAAAAATATTTGCACTTATTTAAGACTCACCCGGTATAGCACTTAATTAATAGCTGGTAAGAGGATGATCAAGTTTTGAATAATACTCTCAGGTCATCAGGTCTTGACATTTTTATTCTTATCTTTCTTACCGCATGTTTTACAAAATATGTTTATAGAAGTGCAGATGGAGAAGAGTAAAAATCTCAAAAAGAAAACCTGTCATGAAACTTTTTAGGATCACTGATCACTGAGCCACCACAAAGAAGTCGCGAATACATCAATTTAAAGACTTGTGCTTGAAAAAATCAAATAAATACTAGTAAAATTATTAATTTTGCAGAAAAAATATATTTGTCACCTATTAAAAAATCGATAGAAATAGGTATAAATAAACAAGAACTGTCAAAAAGAAACTTACTCTGGTTACCACAGCGTTGAATCCAGTATGGTCATCAGCTGTATACGTCACAGTTCGAACAGTACCATCGGCTTCCACCAGTGAGTACTGTCCTTTAACCACATCGCCATCCCTGACTTCACTCTGGGTTTTTTGGTCACCAGTATGTCCATCGGCCACTCCATATTTGAATTCGTACTTTGGATAAGCCTGAAAATCAAACAAAAAAGAATAAAAAATATTATAGGATATTGTAAAACAGATTAGACAAAATGTCTTCTAAATGTACGACTTAGCATATAAAACATAAGCAAAGATGTGAAAAACTGGTATAACAGAGCATGTGTGGTCCAAGAACCATATAATACGTCAAATATTTTTTTTTGATAAAAAATATAACTTTATTTAACAAGGTATAAATTTCACCATATATATTTTCATCTAGATAAAAGTCAGAGATTTAAAAAAAACTGTCAAATTACGGTCATGGTATGCAGATTGAATAAAATTATTAAGAAATAGTAAAAAAGGTGTGTCATGTCTATGTAAGTTTGTCGATAGTTGGTTGATCATAATTAATTTTCACGAGCAACGGATTTGAATATTTCGTAATAAACAAAAATCATGCATACGCCTGAATGTTTGATAAAATCTTCGATTGGCTTGTTAACTTATTATATTGGTGTGTGTTAAATAACATTTTTTTTTGTCTAAATTTAAATCTAACAAATGATAATTAATAATAATGTAAGAGATTTTTTAAACATATATAATTTAGCAAGAACTTTGTTGCCCTACAACGTTAAAACACCTAAAAAATATTCATAAAAATTCTCCCCTCTAAATATAATGTTTTCTTGGCATTATGGTGAATAACATTATTAGAACAAAAAACAGAAAAAAATAAAAATAAATTAATTAGAAAAAAAGTAATAAAAGGGTAATAATAAACTAATTAAAAATAGTTATATATGCAGAGTTCAAATTATATATGTACTTATTATATTTTTGTTATTGTTATAAAAAGTGACTAATTATTTTGAGAAAAACCACACAATTTATTATTCTTGATTTTATGGTGAACGTAATATTTTAGAACTATTTTAAATCGCATATTTTTTTTTAAAAATGGCAACAGAGAATTATTACATTTAAAGCGGTTGTTTAATTTATATTGATTACCTTTTCTAATTTTGAGATAATTATTCAAATATATTTCATAAAAAAAATATATATTGTGTGAGGAAAGTTACACCATAATTGGAAATTTGTACCATTTCCATGGGCCAAGCTAAAAATAATGATGATTCTTGACTGCCTGGCGAAGGTAAATCATAAAAATAAACAGGTTGATATAAGTAGATTTACTAAAATAAGATCCTTGTATATGAATTTTATAAACAAGGATAATATTCAAGTAATATTTTTTATTTATTAAATGAAAATTTGTGTAAGTAGTTAAAAATTAAATATTATCGTTTTCTAATAATAATCCTATTTCTTGAAAAAAAAACTGAATATTTTGCCACTATACGAAAATCTACAAAATAAAATAGATATTTTTAACACAATATTTTTTTGTGTTTATTCAACGGAGATCAATAATTTGTCAGTGATATTTTACTAATTTTACAAGTTTTATATCAATTTTTAGGAAATAACGTCTAAATAACCAAAATTATCATCGAATGTCATTCCCCAGCCGTCTTTGACGCCATTTTTTTTCGGTCATACGGTATCATTGCAATGTTATTTATGTTAAGTTTTATCGCAGATCATTTCTACAATCAAATATTATCCTAATCATTGCATGAAAAAATTGATAATATTTTCATATAATGTAGATCAAAATTTTTGATAATATTTTGACTATTTTTTTTAAATAAAAACCAAACTTTATTTTGCTTTTTTACGTGTAGATTATTATTCGTTATATTATTAGTAGTATAGTATAGGTAGTATATTTTCAATTTCATTCACAATTTAGTGTCATAAGTTTTAAAATGCTAATGAGCCTTTAATAATTAGTCGTGTCATATTGTCTGTTAACTATGAACTCTCTAAACATTTATGTACCTATTTAAATTTGATAATTTTCATTGTCGAGGATGTATTGGATGTATCTACCATCAGTACATCTTCAATTTCACTTTCTTTGTATTGTACCAGCCAAATTACAGATAACATATGTCGCCGATTTCACTATAGACTGTTGTTGGCAATCCGAATTAAAGGATGAAAATAAAATCGGACATAAAAGACAGATTCTGAATTGAGAATTAATTACAATTAAATAAAAAAAAGCTGATGGCAAAATTCAAATATTTCTTAGAACGAGACACAATATGGTCTGCTTTCTTTAATAATTAAGTTTTATCTTTTGAAATTTTAAGTTTATCAGACATTTTTGTTCATGATAAAAAAATTCTGTATACCAGTAAAGTTTTTTTAATAATAAAAAAACCGTATTAAAATAAGAATATTACCGCATAATCTACAGATGGAGCTACAGGAGCTGCTTTAAAGTAAGCTGGTGGATGAGCTAGTGGAGCTAAGCGAGCGATTGGAGTGCGTAAGCTGGTTTAATATAAGTAGGAGTAGGAAATGCTGGTAGAGCAGGCAACGCCGGAGCTAAAGCTGGACCATGGGCGTATCCGTAGGCTGGTAAAGCTGGTTCTGGAAAAATCCCAGCTCTGACTGTGACAACCAGAGCTAGTATTGTAAGAGACTGAAAAAGAAGAAACGATATTATAATTGTGCAACCTGGACAGTTTATTATTTATATTACAATTATTCAAAAAAAAATTCTTTTTATGTTTGCAAAAATTGTATACACACACAGATGTGAAATAGAATTCTGAACTACCGCAAGAATATTTTTAAGCCTTTTAACTCTTCTTAAAACCTCTATAGATTCCACTGGTTGAAATAAATAAAAAAAATACATCAAAAAACGCTTTAATTAAGTTAATATTATTTTTTATATATCAAATTATCTTTGTATCTCAAAAGTTAAACTGTTTAGAACATAAAGTTCACAAGAAGTTTTTTCTTAGAATAGTTCCAAGAGTCACCCCTTGAAATATCAGCTTGTCATTAAAGAACACCTTGTATATTAAGTTGTATAAATTAAATTAAACTTCAGAAAACTCCCATAGGAGCAAAATACTTATAGAGCAAAAATGTTTTAGTTATTGTTTATAAAATAGGCATTGAATATGCCTATTTAAAAAGGTGAAAGTGTAGCTTCTTAAAAAAAACTCTCATTTTCATCTTCAGAATAAAACAATCGTGAAATCAATGTCACAAAATTATTAATACATCATGAAAATGAAAATAGAAATCGAATAATCCGAGCCATAGATATAGATAATATATCCTATTACAATAATTGAAATATCTCACCTAAGGTATAATTATAAATTGAAATTAATTGATATCAATGCATAATAACAAATCTAAGTACTTTCAATATCTCTTATAGATAATAGAAGATTAAAATTAAGCCTAGAAATATTTTTAGAATTAGAAACTGAACAAGAATAGTTGCTAAAGGTTTTATTGTTTTTAAACAAAAATAGCCTTTTTGCAATAAATATCTTGTTCTTTAAGAGTTCATTTCACTAGTCTGAGAAATTAGCAAAATAAGTGTTCGGAATTTAACGTTTTATGTAAAACAGGCTAGGCATTTTACAATAAATTAAGAAGGAAATTAAAGATAAAGGATTATATTATATCCATATTAGAACATTTTAGGCAATTTCTTTATTTTAAGATTTTGATGGCCAAAACATCAACAAAATATTCTCTTTATGTTTGGACTAAATTTTCGAAAAAAAGTCATAGCAATACGTAACCGAACGAAGTAATACCAA